>NC_042970.1:63439645-63627145 GCF_901001165.1 Salmo trutta | reverse complement strand
GCGTGTTTTAATGTATTGTAACTTTGTTAACTAAAGAAGGTTTGAGGAAGACACCCCCGAGATCAAAGCTGTGTGGAGACAAAGTGCAGTCACGTTAAAGTGTGACACACGTCGTGACGTCTACTGGTTTCCCAGTAATCCTCTCAGACTGGATTACTCAGTTGTGACGGGACAAAAATCACCATGGAGGTGCCTCAAATGACACCCTATTCCCTATGGGCCCTGGTCAATATGGAGCCATTTGGGGTGCAGCCCAAAACACTAAACCAGTGGCACATACATGGCATCTACCACATAGCTACACAAGTAAGCACCTACAACTACACAGCCTCTACACTTATGAACGTAGTCAAGGTTGGCCATTTTCCCTGACTGAGACATTTTCCCTGACTGAGACAGAGAATGGCAAAGCCTCACGTCTTCACCCTGATTAAGAGGTAGGATTAGTCCTGCCAGGAGAGACCGGGGTGTGGTGGCGGTGTGGGTAGAGAGAGAGAGAGCAGGTATGAATAAAAGAAGGGCTAAAACCAACTCAGGGCATGAAGGCTTATTCACCATTGACTGAAGCGTCTCCCGAGGCCTGAGATAAGAGACGGGGAACCACATCAGGAAAAAAATGTTAAGTCGGGATAAGTCTCACCAAGCCAACTGCCCAGATGTTATCAAAAACCTCTCTCTTTCTCTCTCTCGCTCTCTCTCTCTCCCCTATGGCATCTGGCTTTGATTCCAGAATCATGCTGGTGCGCTAATCTAAGCAGCTCCACCCCACCAAGGTAGTCTGCAGTACTGCCTTTGCAGTATTTGGTTACACTGAATCGTATGTCTCCACCACACCACCTGCATTGCTGTCTACTACTGGTGTGAAGAAGATAGCCTCAATATGAACCATTGACCAGGCTGCTACTCGTGCATCAGACCATGCATTGCTGACTGACGTTTATTCATGATGTGATTCCCCCGTCTCTTATCTCAGGCCTCGGGAGACGCTTCAGTCAGAAAATGGCACCGAAGCAGAAGGCAGATGTTTTACATGCCCCCCAACCGATTGTTTTTTTGTTCGTTTATCTGCGTTGTTTGTAACTTATTTTTTTTACTATTTTTGTACATAATGTTGCCGCTACCGTCTCTTATGACCAAAAATAAGTTCTAGACATCAGGACTGTGATTACTCACCACGGACTGGCAGAATCCTTTTTCTTCTTTCACGACTCTGACGAGCCCGAGGCGGAGGATATACGGCTCCCTCGGGAACAGGCCCCGACCCCAGTGATCTGCGTGAAAAGGAATCGGAGAAAGAGAGGCCGGAGGGCGGGCTGCCTTCTGAGGAGTTGGCGGCGATCAAAAGAAAAAAACACTCCCCTCAATTCTGCTCACAAACATGCAATCTTTGGACAATAAAATGGACAAATTATTGGGATGATTAAACTACCAACGGGACATTAAAAACTGTAACATCTTATGCTTCACGGAGTTGTGGCTGAATGACAACAATATCAACATACAGCTTGTTATACAATTTTATTTTACCTTTATTTAACTAGGCAAGTCAGTTAAGAACAAATTCTTATTTTCAATGATGGCCTAGGAACAGTGGGTTAACTGCCTTGTTCAGGGGCAAAAGGCCAGATTTGTACCTTGTCAGCTCGGGGATTTGAACTTGCAACCTTTCGGTTACTAGCCCAACGCTCAAACCACTAGGCCACCCCAAAAAATGTACCAGCAGAATAGAACAGCGGCATCTGGTAAGAATGGGCTTTCTATTTCGCAGCAAAGCCTCCTTCACTCATGCCGCCAAACTTACCCTAGTAAAACTGACTATCCTACCGATCCTCGACTTCGGCGATGTCATCTACAAAATAGCTTCCAATACACTACTCAGTAAACTGGATGTCTATCACAGTGCCATCAGTTTTATTACCAAATCACCTTATACCACCTACCACTGCGACCTGTATGCTCTAGTCGGCTGACCCTCGCTACATATTCGTTGCCAGACCCACTGGCTCCAGGTCATCTATAAGTCTATGCTAGGTAAAGCTCCGCCTTATCTCAGCTCACTGGTCACAATAACAACACCCACCCGTAGCACACGTTCCTGCAGGTATATCTCACTGATCATCCCCAAAGCCAACACCTCATTTGGCCGCTTTTCCTTCCAGTTCACTGCTGCCAGTGACTGGAACAAATTGCAAAAATCGCTGAAGCTGGAGACTTATATTTCCCTCACCAATTTTAAACATCAGCTATCTGAGCAGCTAACCGATCACTGCAACTGTACATAGTCCATCTGTAAATAGCCCACCCAATCTACCTACCTCATCCCCATATTGTTTTTATTTACTTTTCTGCTCTTTTGCACACCAGTATCTCTACTTGCACATCATCATCTGCTCATTTATCACTCCAGTGTTAATCTGTTAAATTGTAATTATTCGCTCCTATGGCCTATTTATTGCCATACCTCCTCATGCCTTTTGCACACACCGTATATAGACTCTTTTTTTCTACTGTGTCATTGACTTGTTTATTGTGTTATTGGCTTGTTTATTGTTTATTCCATGTGTAACTCTGTGTTGTCTGTGTCACACTGCTTTGCTTTATCTTGGCCAGGTCGCAGTTGTAAAGGAGAACCTGTTCTCAATTAGCCAACCTGGTTAAATAAAGGTGAAATCTCTATATTTTTTTTAAAGACAAGGGGCGGTGGTCTATGTATTTTTCTAAACAACAGCTGGTGCGTGATATCTAAGGAAGTCTAGAGCCATTGCTCGCCTGAGGTAGAATTTCTCATGATAAGCTGCAGACTACATTACCTACCGAGAGAGTTCTCATCTATATTCTTTGTAGCTGTTTACATACCACCACAGTCAGAGGCTGGCACCAAGATAGCATTGAATGAGCTGTATTCCACCATAAGCAAACAAGAAAACGTTCACCCAGAGGCGGAGCTCCTAGTAGCCGGGGACTTTAATGTAGGGAAACTTAAATCAGTTTTACCTAATTTCTATCAACATGTCACATGTGCAACCAGAGGGAAAAGAACTCTGGACCACCTATACTCCACACACAGAGATGCATATAAAGCTCTCCCTCACTCTCCATTTGGCAAATCTGACCATAATTCTATCCTCCTGATTCCTGCTTACAAGCAACAATTAAAGCAGGAAGCACCAGTGACTAGATCAATAAAAAAGTGGTCAGATGAAGCAGATGCTAAGCTACAGGACTGTTTTTCTAGCACAGACTGGAATATGTTCCGGGATTCCTCCAATGGCATTGAGGAGTACACCACATCTGTCATTGGCTTCATCAATAAGTGCATCGATGATGTCATCCCCACAGTGACCGTACGTACATATCCCAAACAGAAACCATGGATTAGGGGCAGCATCCGCACTGAGCTAAAGGCTAGAGCTGCCTCTTTCAAGGAGCGGGACTCTAACCTGGAAGCTTCTAAGAAATCCCGCTATGCCCTCTGACGAACCATCAAACAGGCAAAGAATCAATACAGGACAAAGATCAAGTCGTACTACACCGGCATTGACGCTCGTCGGATGTGACAGGGCCTGCAAACCATTACAGACTACAAAGGGAAGCACAGCCAGGAGCTGCCCAGTGACACGAGCGTACCGGACGAGCTAAACTACTTCTATGCTCGCTTCGATGCAAATAACACTGAAACATGCATGAGAGCACCAGCTGTACCGGACGACTGTGTGATCACACTTTCCGCAGCCGATGTGAGTAAGACCTTTAGACAGGTCAACATTCACAGACGGATTACCAGGACGTGTACTGCGAGCATGCGCTGACCAACTAGCATGTGCTTAACTGACATTTTCAACCTCTCCCTGTCTGCGTCTGTAATACCAACATGTTTTAAGCAGAGCACCATAGTGCCTGTGCCCAAGAAAACTAAGGTAACTTGCCTAAATGATTACTGACCCATAGTACTCACGTCTGTAGCCGTGAAGTGCTTTGAAAGGCTGGTCATGGCTCACATCAACACCATCATCCCAGAAACCCTAGACCCACTCCAATTTGCATACCGCCCCAACAGATCGACAGATGATGCAGTCTCTATTGCACTCCACACTGTCCTTGCCCACCTGGACAAAAGGAACACCTATGTGAGAATGCTATTCATTGACTACAGCTCAGCGTTCAACACCATAGTTCCCTCAAAGCTCATCAATAAGCTAAGGAACCTGGGACTAAACACCCCCTCTGCAACTGGATCCTGGACTTCCTGATGGGCCGCCCCCAGGTGGTAAAGGTAGGTAACAACACATCCGCCATGCTGATCTTCAACACAGGGGCCCCCCAGGGGTGCGTGCTCAGCCCCCTCCTGTACTCCCTGTTCACTCATGACTGCACGGCGAGGCACGACTCCAACACCATCATTACATTTGCCGATGACACAACATTGATAGGCCTGATCACTGACAACAACGAGACAGCCTATAGGGAGGAGGTCAGAGACCTGGCCATGTGGTGCCAGGACAACAACCTCACCCTCAACGTGATCAAGACAAAGGAGATGATTGTAGACTACAGGAAAAAGAGGACCAAGCATGCCCCCATTCTCATCGACGGGGCTGCATTGGAGCCGGTTGAGAGCTTCAAGTTCCTTGGTGTCCACATCACCAACAGACTAACATGGTCCAAGCACACCATGACAGCCGTGAAGCAGGCATGACAAAACCTATTCCCCCTCAGGAAACTGAAAAGATTTGGCATGGGTCCTAAGATCCTCAAAAGGTTCTACAGCTGCATCATTGAGAGCATCCTGACTGGTTGCATCACTGCTTGGTACGGCAACTGCTTGGCCTCCGACCGCAAGGCACTACAGAGGGTAGTGCGAACGGCCCAGTACATCACTGTGGCCTAGCTTCCTGCCATCCAGGACCTCTATACCAGGCTGTGTCAGAGGAAGGCCCTGAAAATTGTCAAAGACTCCAGCCACCCTAGTCATAGACTGTTCTCTCTGCTTCCACATGGCAAGCGGTACCGGAGCGCCAAGTCTAGGTCCAAGAGGCTTCTAAACAACTTCTACCCCCAAGCCATAAGACTCCTGAACATCTAGTCAAATGGCTACCCAGACTATTCACATTGCCTGCGTGGGTGGAATTGGGAAAAACTAATTCTGGGAACTCGCCAACGCAAAATCCTAGTATTCACCATGAAAAAACGGTCAAACTGATTTATCTTTCAGAACTCCATACCCACATGTTCCTCCTATTTCCTCCCATAACCATTGTGTGGGATTAACCATAGCCAGTAGATGCATCTGTCGCCCTAGATGAGCCATAGACAAAGAAGGGAGCTTTAATGAGTGTCTGGGAGAGAACAGACGCTGTTCTGTCCATCAATTAGGACTGCTTAGACTGGTGGCCTTCGAAGGGTACTGGACTCCATGTCCCAGCATGCTCTATGGCAGAGACCAGGGGTGGACGACGGGAGGCCTCCTGAGGTAATACATCACCACACCTCAGAATACAGATTAGAATGGAATGAGATTCTATTTCTCTGATCATTTCAATCTAACACCAACCACTCTTCCACTCTTCTCCTTTCCTTCGCTTGTAGCTTCCGATAGAAATCCTATCGCTAGCTCAGGCTGGGTTCAATCAGCGATTCCTACCACAGGAGCCTGTTCATGTCTCCTGTAGCTTGCTCTTCAACCCAACCCAACACTGGGTGTTTTTGCTTCCCAGGCAGGTGTAGCTCACCATCTAGACTAGTGGCCATGTACGGTATGAAACAAACAATTCATATCAACTCTCACGTAAAACACATTCTAATACATAAAACATCAATTCTTGCTTCTCCATCAACTCAAATAACTCCAAGAAAATGATCTGAGTTTGCCCCGCATTACCGCCCCGCATTACCGCCCCGCATTACCGCCTCGCATTTCCGCTAATGATACTAATGATGGAAAGATACTGGATACTGTGTGGTTGTGTCTTCAACCATGAAACGATCATGAAACAACCGTGAAACAACATCTACTCTCCTTAGGACACAACGTATCTCACTTGGATAGATTTTTGCCACGGAGGGTTACTGAGAGAGGGGACGAGAGAGAAAAGGGTGATAGAAAGCGAGAGAGCAAACAAGTAACGAGAGGAGATAGAGAGACAGAGAGAGAAAGCAAAAGACCGGAGAGAGAGAAAGACAAGAATCGTTTGGAGTCAGAAAACACGTTTCAAAGAGGCCAAACGGCCTGCATGTGAAGTCGGATAGCAACTAATAAAGTGCATCTCTTCACAACAATAAATAATGCATCAAGAGGAAACAACATGAAACAGGGAGACTTGTTTCATCCTCAGAAAGACGGAGAAAAGGGTTTATTAACGGATGGCAGTGCATTGCATTCATGTTATGGAGGAGCGCTCGTACCAGGCCTCATTTAAAGTCAATATCTAAAGAACTTCTCCTCAACTTTGCCGACATTTGGTCCAGATTCATATTTTGTGAAATAAGTTGAATACATTTGTGTGAAATAGTTAGTGTCGGGCTATAGTTGGTTGGTGAACATGCTGTCGTGTTTGGAAGTGTTCTGAAAACTGTTCAAGTGCGGTCGTGGCAAGTCCTGGGGCAATGAAGAAATGTATTTTCTATCTCTTTTCTCTTTCTATGGTGGGATACGTAAACATAAACAAATTGTCTGTCTGAAGTACTCTTACAACACCAACCCCCCCATCTCTCTCTGTCTCTCTCTGTCTCCCTCCATTCAGTAACCACTGGAAACCCTTGTGACTCCACCTACAGTCAGCCTCTGCAGTTCTTTCATGTCCTGCCTCGCTGCCCCAGTGGGGAAGGAGAGTCAGTTCTCATGACTCAGTACAATCAACCGGCCGCCCCCGCGAGAGGGGGGGGAAATAGTTCTGACCACCAGCTGACGGCCAAGGACAGAGGATCAAACCAACCGCATAGCAGGTCAAGAGCAAAAAAAAGGCTAATCTCTGTTAGAATAGACATGCAAAGCGGTTTGGGTTACCGGGATGGGGTTGCACTGTGGCCACCTTGCAGTCGACTGTATGGTTATGATATGAATCACTTGATAGGAAGGTAGAGTTCTGTTTTGTAGTAGAAATGTATTATTTTGGAAGCTGACTTGTCAGCTGATGTGTTGTCTGTCGATAGTGTGTGTGTGTGTGTGTGTGTGTGTGTGTGTGTGTGTGTGTGTGTGTGTGTGTGTGTGTGTGTGTGTGTGTGTGTGTGTGCGCATACATGCATGTTTGAGATTTTCCTGACCACTTGACCTGACAGAGTATCTCACAGCTGTACAACACTGACATCATGTGACATCATTTGTAAATTGAACTTATACTGTTATTGGGTAAGATGTTGGGTTAAATCATCTACAAATATACAAGAAAACAGTATTTTTTATTCATCGTAAAATTTGTTCTCTACAGAATTTTTTTCCCAAGGAACAAATGCATAGCATTACATAGAAATGGACATGGTTTTACTGACATTTAATTCAAGCAATCAATGTTCTCGGTCTCAATTTGCTTTGTCATGCGCAGTTGACTTTCAGCACTGGGCTATCTCAGCTGGTAGGGAATTATCGTCGAGTGTATCACTTGGTTCTAGAAAGGAAAACACCCACACATCATTAAGACTTAATGGTAATGTTGTTATTTTTTTTAGAGAGAAAATAGCCAGCAAGAAAAAAAATACACCTTCAAAGCATTCTGGGATCTTGAGTTTTCCATCGATGCATTGGGTTGACACTGCATAGCCACACTTCTTTTCCTTGTTCATACAGTAGACCGAGATGACTTCCGCATGTAAGATTTTATTGGGCTTGAAATCCTTTATCCAAAATGTCCTTTCATTGTAAAGGATGCGTCCTCTTGTAATACCTACTTCGCAGGGAGCTGTAGAACAAAGAGGGAAATTATGATGAAGAAGAATTTAGAATTTCAAAAACGGCAACATTCAGCTATTCAAAAACACTGAATTGATAGGTAACCAAATAAGTTTGGTTAAACAATGTAATAAAACAAAGCAAAATTACAAAATTGTCACAAAATCGGTGGTCCTACCCCTGCAAGCTGGCTTTATTGACCAATCCCCTGTTTTGAGACATTCGATCTCCACAGGCCCATCCAGGACATAGTCTACATTACATCCATATCTGACAGTCTCCTTGAAGCCGTACTCCCTCTTATCATGAATAGTCATGAAGCCGTTGTTGATGTCTGTTGGAGCTGAACAGGTCACCACTGGAAACAAATAGAGGTCAGTCAGGGTTAGTGTGTGTTCAGAATACCACTTTAACTTCATCCACAAAGCAAATCACTTGTCATTTATTACCACTTAAAAGGTGCAATTTGTATTTCATTTCATTTCCTCAGAGGTATCACAAACATATCTGGCCAAAACAAAAACGAACAAACGGTTACACGAGCCAATAACCATCCCCTCAGTTTACAAAAGTTATGAATTGCACCTTTTACGGAGGTGACATGAAGTGTTCAGCAATAAATATAAAGATGTTTTATTGTCACATACAGCGCCCCTGTGGCAAATTAGGGTTAAGTGCCTTGCTCAAGGGCACATCGACAGCTTTTCACCTTGTCGGCTCGGGTAGTCAAACCAGCCCCCACCACCATCAAAGTTACCCCTCCCTGCTCTAGGCTACCTGCAGCAATACAACAGATCAGAGACTTTGACTGATAATACTGTACCTACTTTTACATTCGGGTGGCTCAGTCCAGTCTCCGTTAGCGCTGCACGATCCCCTCTCATTGCCTATGAGGACAAGTGGAGGGAGACACTCGTAGGTCCCCCCAAAACCAAACACAGTCATGTTGCCTGTGAACTTTGTGTCGTAGACTATTTTCCCATATTTAGGTATTGGAGGAAGACCACATATCACCGCTAACAGAGAGGAGAGATTTCATTCACATGCTCATTAATCAAGCACATTTTATCCAAATACGTGATATTCTCTATATTTTTATCAGAGACATATGATGTAACATATGAATATGAATAATATAGCCTACAGTAAAGCCATTATTCAAATCTCAGTTTTACACATTGTAGAATGCTCTTTACAATTACAGCAATAAGGCCACATTTACATTGTGCTAATAGATCTGTAATGATCACTGTGAGTTTGTATGCATTATCAATGTGAGATAATGTTGAATCATTACTGTTAAGTGCTAGAGTAGCTATGCATTTCAGAATAAGGCAGACACTTACGTGTACACTTTGGTGGTGGATCACTCCATTGTCCGTCATACAAGCACTCAATGGTACTGGCTCCTTGCAGGATATACCTGTAGACCACATTACCGTAATCTGTCAAATTATGTAATAAAAAAAAAACATCAAGTAGACACTATATTAGGTGTATGGGTATACAGTGATTTCAACTTTGACCTACTTTACAGGTGTTTGATACAATAACATGTTATAGACTTTGACAGCACGGAGAGGTGACCAGTCGTCAATGAAACACTAAAATAGAATTTGTAAATGGTATTCCCCATACCCCTCATGGCAGGTGTAGTTGATGGTACTCTGGTAGACAATGTCCACAAGCTCCATGTCTCCGTGGTCTAATGTTTCTGGGAAAGAGCAACTCTTTGCTGCATCAGAAGTTAAAAAAATGATCAGTCAGCAATGCTCAACAGTTCCATCAATATGAGTATCAAATCAAATCAAACTATTTGCCACATGCGCCGAATACAACAAGTGTAGGCTTTACTGTGAAATGCATACAAGCTCTTAACCAACAGTGCAGTTCAAGAAGAAGAAAATATTTACCAAGTAGGCTAAAATAAAAATTAATACAATAAGAATAACAATAACAAGGCTATACACAGGGGGCAGAGTCAGTGTGCGGGGGTACAGGCTAGTTGAGGTAATCTGTACATGTAGGTGGGGGCGAAGTGACCATGCATAGGTAACAAACAAACAGCGAGTAGCAGCAGTGTACAAGAGGGGGGGGGGTGTCAATGTAAAATGTCCGGTGGCGATTTTTATGAATTGTTCAGCAGTCTAATTGCTTGGTGGTAGAAGCTGTTGAGGAGCCTTATGGTCCAAGACTTGGCGCTCAGGTACCGCTTGCCGTGGGGTAGCAGAGAAAAGAGTCTATAACTTGGGTGACTGGAGTCTCTGACAATTTTATGGGCATTCCTCTGACACCGCCTATTATATAGATCCTGGATGGCAGGAAGCTTGGCCCCACTGATGTACTGGGCCATTCGCACTACCCTCTGTAGTGCCTTACGGTCAGATGTCGAGCAGTTGTCATACCAGGTGGTGATGCAACCGGTCAGGATGCTCTCGAGGGTGCAGCTGTAGAACCTTTTGAGGATCTGGGGACCCATGCCAAATCTTTTCAGTCTCCTGAGGGGGAAAAGATTTTGTCGTGCCCTCTTCAGGACTGTCTTGGTATGTTTGGACCATGTTAGTTCGTTGGTGATGTGGACACAAAGGAACTTGAAATTCTCAACCGCTCTCCACTACAGCCCCGTCGACGTTAATGGGTGCCTGTTCGGCCCGCCTTTCCTGTAGTCCACAATCAGCTCCATTGTCTTGCTCACATTGAGGGAAAGGTTGCTGTCCTGGCACCACACTGCCAGTTCTCTGACCTACTCCCTATAGGCCGTCTCATCGTTGTCGGTGATCAGACCAACCACTGTTGTGTCGTCAGCAAACTTAATGATGGTGCTGGAGTTGTGTTTGGCCACACAGTCGTGGGTGCACAGGGAATATCCTCCTCTCCACCCTCTCCGAGTTGGGCATCTCCGGTGCGGCTCACTCTTGGATTGCGTCCTACCTGACAGGTTGCTCCTACAAGGTGGTGTGGCGAGAATCTGTCTCCGCACCACGTGCTCTCACCACTGGTGTCCCCCAGGGCTCAGTTCTAGGCCCTCTCCTATTCTCGCTTTACACCAAGTCACTTGGCTCTGTCATATCCTCACCCGGTCTCTCCTGTTATTGCTACGCAGACGACACACAATTAATCTTCTCCTTTCCCCCTTCTGATAACCAGGTGGCGAATCGCATCTCTGCATGTCTGGCAGATATATCAGTGTGGATGACGGATCACCACCTCAAGCTGAACCTCGGCAAGAGGAGCTGCTCTTCCTCCCAGGGAAGGACTGCCCGTTCCATGATCTCACCATCACGGTTGACAACTCCATTGTGTCCTCCTCCCAGAGTGCTAAGAGCCTTGGTGTGACCCTGGACAACACCCTGTCGTTCTCCGCTAACATCAAGGCGGTGACCCAATCCTGTAGGTTCATGCTCTACAACATTCACAGAGTACGACCCTGCCTTACACAGGAAGCGGCGCAGGTCCTAATCCAGGCATTTGTCATCTCCCGTTTGGATTACTGCAACTCGCTGTTGGCTGGGCTCCCTGCCTGTGCCATTAAACCCCTACAACTCATCCAGAACGCCGCAGCCCGTCTGGTGTCACGTCACCCCGCTCCTCCGCACACTCCACTGGCTTCCAGTTGAAGCTCGCATCTGCTACAAGACCATGGTGCTTGCCTACGGAGCTGTGAGGGGAACGGCACCTCCGTACCTTCAGGCTCTGATCAGTCCTTACTCCCAAACAAGGGCACTGCGTTCATCCACCTCTGGCCTGCTGGCCCCCCTACCTCTGCGGAAGCACAGTTCCCACTCAGCCCAGTCAAAACTGTTCGCTGCTCTGGCACCCCAATGGGGACCAGTATGGAGAAAAAATGTATGAAATGTATGCATTCACTAGTGTAAGTCGCTCTGGATAAGAGCGTCTGCTAAATGACTAAAATGTAAAATGTGGAACAAGCTCCCTCACGACGCCAGGACAGCGGAGTCAATCACCACCTTCCGGAGACACCTGAAACCCCACCTCTTTAAGGAATACCTGGGATAGGATAAAGTAATCCTTCTAACCCCCCCCCCCCCCCCCCCCAAAAAAAAACAAAAATGATGTACTATTGTAAAGTGGTCGTTCCACTGGATATCATAAGGTGAATGCAGCAATTTGTAAGTCGCTCTGGATAAGAGTGTCTGCTAAATGACGTAAATGTAAATGTAATGTAAATGTAAATGAATACAGGAGGGACCTAAGTACACACCCCTATGGGGCCCCAGTGTGAAGGATACCAAATGATCAACTGATAATTATTGCAATTTGCTAAGTATCAACTGATAATACTTGTAATATACTGAATATCAACTGATAATACTTGTAATATACTGAGTATCAACTGACAATACATGGAATATACTGAGTATCAACTGATAATACTTGCAATATATTGAGTATCAACTGATCATTCTTGTAATATATTGAGTATCAACTGACCATACTTGGAATATATTGAGTATCAACTGATAATACATGGAATATACTGAGTGTCAACTGATAATACATGCAATATACTGAGTATCAACTGATAATACTTACAATATACTGAGTATCAACTGATAATACTTGTAATATACTGAGTATCAACTGATAACACATGGACTATACTGAGTATCAACTGACAATACATGGAATGTTTTTTGAGTATCAAATGATGATACATGAACAGTACTACTGTTTGGTCAAACTTTATAACAGCAACCAACTTGAGCACTTGAGTCTAGACTTGGTCCATTGTCCGCTAGCAGTGCAGATGATTGTGCGAGAGCCTGAAGTGGGTGTATATCCTCGTTTACACGACAGCAAAACCGCGTCTCCAGGGGAGTACACCCTCTGGAGCCCCTCCAGGTCCATACCGTCACCCAGGGATGGGCGGCCACATTCTGAGGGAGGTAACGGAGGCAGACAGGTAACAGGATGGGTCAATAAAACACACACACAGAAACAGACACAGAAAAAAACATGGACACAGATTAACCAAAGAAGTGCCCGTGCAACTCCCCAGACATGTTACTTGTAGTCTAGTGATAGTTTGTTGAGCATAAAAGGTAGGTGGACTATTAAAATAAAGTGTATTTTTTGTTTCATCTTACAGTAACTGAAAGTATTCGTCAATGTAACACAAGCCCATTTGCCTAAACACACTCTGAGAGTACGTAGGAATATTGAACAGCATACAGCACAGAAACACAAAAGGCTTCTAAGTCAATAGGCCAAAACTGGGACATACTGAACAAACATATAAACGCAACATGTAAAGTGTTGGTCCCATGTTTCATGAGCTGAAATAAAAGATCCCAGCCGTGTTTCATACGTACAAAAATCTTATTGCTCTCAAATGTATTGCACTAATTTCTTTACATCCCTGTTAGTGAGCATTTCTCCTTTGCCAAGATAATCCATCCACCTGACAGGTGTGGCGTATCAAGAAGCTGATTAAACAGCATGATCATTAAACAGGTGCATCTTGTGCTGGGGACAATAAAAGGCCACTCTAAAATCTGCAGTTTTGTCACACAACCCAGATGTCTCAAGTTTTGATGGAGCGTGCAATTGAATGTTCATTTCTCTACCATAAACTGCCTCCAACATCTTTTTAGAGAATTTGGCAGTACATCCAACCGGCCTCACAACCACAGACCACGTGTAACCATGTCAGCCCAGGACCTCCACATCCAGCATCTTCACCTGCGGGATCGTCTGAGACCAGCCACCCAGACAGCTGATTAAATTGTGGGTTTGCACAACCAAAGAATTTCTGCACAAACTGTCAGAAAATGTCTCAAGGAAGCTCATCTGAATGCTCGTTGTCCTCACCAGGGCCTTGACCTGACTGCAGTTTGGCATCACCAATGTTCCCCTTCGATAGCCACTGGCATGCTGGAGAAGTGTGCTCTTCAAGGATGAATCCTGGTTTCAACTGTATTGGGCGTGTATGGCGTTTTGCAGGCGAGCGGTTCGTTGATGTCAACGTTGTCAGAGTGCCCCATGGTGGTGGTGGAGTTATGGTATGGGCAGGCACAAGCTACAGACAATGAACACAATTGCATTTTATCCATGACAATTTGAATACAAAGAGATATTGTGGCAAGGCCCATTGTCGTGCCATTCATCTGGCGTCATCATCTCATGTTTCAGCATGATAATGCATGGCCCCATGTCGCAAGGATCTGTTCAAAATTCCTGGAAGCTAAGAATGTCCCAGTTCTTTCATGGCCTGCATACTCACCAGACATGTCACCCATTGAGCCTGTTTGGAATGCTCTGGATCGACATGTACGACAACGTGTTCCAGTTCCCACCAATATCCAGCAACTTCACAAAGCCATTGAAGAGACTTGGGACTACATTCCACAGGCCACAATCAACAGCCTGATCAACTCTATTCGAAGGAAATGGTGCCGCCAATATCCAGCAACTTCACAAAGCCATTGAAGAGGCTGTATCTGTATTCCCAGTCATGTGAAATCCATAGATTAGTACCTAAGGAATATATTTCAATGTACTGATTTCCTTATATGAACTGTAACTCAGTAAAATCGTTGAAATTGTTGCATGTTGCGTTTATATTTTTGTTCAGTGTAGATACCATTATAATAGATACTGTACCTTTCTTGGATGTCACTGGTGTATACAAGGCAAGCAGACAGATCAGCAGCAAAGACAGACTTGGGGCCATTGTCTGTGATGTGGAGAGAGTGTCTCTCCTCTCTGCTTTCAAGGGTAAAAATCGGAATATCGTTGGAGCTCCCAACTTTTTATGTTACTCAAAGTAAATAGATAAGGGTCGATGACAACGCAGAATGAGGCAACCTCTGCGTCTCTTACTATTTTTGTAATTTACCGTAAAACACCAGACCTTTGTGAACCTTACTGGTTATATGCCCCACCCCTATTCCTAGTACACATCAACATCACCAGTTCTCTTCACCAAATCATGGTTGCAAAATAGAATCTGCTTTCAATCCATTTATGTGGTACAATACAGTGGACTGAAAATATTCTAGCACTATAACATTGATGTGGCTAGATGATGCAGTGGTGTAGATCTACTACTATGAATCTTTGTTTGTGTGATTTTATCTGTTAACCTGTAGGACATGCATTTGTAATCCCATACAGTTTGTGTTTGATGTTCTTGTTGCAAAATTGCAAGAGTTCGATCAGATACCGAGTTCAAGTCAAAACAAAGGTTTGTTTACTCTTAGTTAAAAAGTAACTTGTTTTTCTCTCAAAAACTGCAGAGCCCTTTGTGTATGAGCAGCGCATCCAAATACTGTAATCCTATACTGACATCTAGTGTTGTTTTCAGGTATCATGTACTATACTAAACAGGCAATCAAATTCAGGCTCATTAAAGGTTATTAGCAAAGCAAGGCTGGATTATTTGGACACAAAGTAATAGACTGTTAAAACAGATCATTTTTAAAAAGTTATATTTATTTGTAATTTATTTGCCCTATTTTTCCTCTTCGTATTGTGTTTATTTTGTTAGGTCGGTAGGACACATCGCTATCTCAGACGGAAGTGATTTGGGCTTGAGGGTGTACTCCATCTTGCCTGGTTCTAAGAGAAAGACAGACACACAAACACATTTGGCATTTTAGTTGTGAGAATATTAAGGACTCAACTAAGCAGCGTTTGGGAAGCTTTGAAAATGTGACCGCAACACATTTTACTCTGGGTCGTGTTCATTAGTCATCAAACGGAAGAAAATGGACTGAAACATGGAGAGACTACAACACGTGTCCAATAAGAAACACTCATTATTGATTTACGTTGTAAAATGCCATAATGAACGTGACCATGTTATTTTGGTACGACAGGCCTCACCTTTAAAACATTCTGGGGTATTGAGTGTGCCGTCGATGCACTGACTTGCAACTGGACTGCCACACTTCAGCTCCTTGTTCAGACAGTAGAACACAACAGACTCCCCGTGAAGGACTCTATTGGGTTTCAGATCCCCAATCCAGATCTTCTTGGCGTTGTAAAAGATGCGACCTCTGTTGATGTTAACTTTACAGGGGGCTGCAGTAACGCGAAGACAAGCAAAGCAACATGACTCTCAGTTTAGAATAGAATAGGAATAGAATAGGATGAAATGAAATAGATCATGGAGATTCTTCGTTTTCTTCTGTATCAGTACCCAACCTGACACACCACGTACACAATAGGTTGGGAGCAACACATGGTCAGCCACACAGCAGCGACCCCGGGGAAGTTTTGGGAATGCAGTGCCTTGCTCGAAGGCACAACGGCAGTACGCTCTCATTACGCAATCATTTCAGTCATCAAAGATGAAATAAATGGTTGCTGATACACATCAAGTGACATTCCCACAAGAGTAACAACAGTGCAACCTTTTCTATGACTCAATGGCTCGGGTGTGAACTTTCCCCTATTTACCGCAGAGGAGGCTGGTGGAAGGCGCTATAGGAGGACATGCTCATTGTAATGGCTGGAATGGAATAGACGGAACAGAGTCAAACATGTGGTTTCCATATGTTTGATGTTGATACGGTTCCATTTAAACCATTCCAGCCATGACAATGAGCTCATCCTCCTTTAGCTCCTCCCACCAGCCTCCTCTATGTACAGTTATAGGGTCAGCTTCCCCTCCCCAATCCTAACCTTAACCATTAGTGAGGGAAATGCAAAACTGACCGAAGATCAGGGTCTAAGGGCAACTTCACCCTACACTGACTCATTGACTCACCTCTACAAACGGGCAAAGTGGACCAGTTGCCTGTATTCTGACACTGTATTTCCTCAGAGCCGTCCAGAACGTAGTGTTCCTGGCACTGGTACTTGACCTTCTCCTTGTAGCCAACCTCCCTCATCACAGCAAAGGTGATGATGCCGTGGTCTATCGTTGGTGGGATGGAGCAACTCACCTCTGCAACAGGTCAGAAAAGTCATGGGCTAGTGAAAGTGTATTAACAATGCAATAACCTATTTCAAGTAATATTGTCAGGGTTAATCTAAATTACATTTTTTTTAATTAAGGCATAAACAGAGGAAGACAGGATTATGCAAATTGATCAATTATCATCACTTTGAGTAGATGAACAGTTAACAATAACCATTTTAGAGAATCATCGTCAGGGCCGGCTCCAGGCATAAGCGGTTCCCATGCCGCTAGGGGCCCCCATATTTTCTTTTATTTCTATTTATTTTGGGGTATTAATTTGGGGTCTCAACTTACTGTTGAGAGTTAGGATAATAGAATACACAAGGTGCAGGTTCAAAATGTGGTTGTGCATCACTCAATTAGCCATGTCAGCTAACAAAGATTGGTAAATTAGTCTAGCCAGCTATCTGGCCGAAAACTGACCAGGCACGCAAGGCACGTGCCCAGGGGCCCTGACCTCCAAGGGGCCCCTTATGATTTTGTTAGTCACTCTCACTCAGATATCATCAACATGGCATAAGTAATGGCAAAATGTGTAGAACTGCAGGAAATTAGCGTTAATACTTTAAAAAAATGATCTCCACCCCATGGCAAATTGGGTAGAATTGCAGGGAATTAACTATAAAACATTTGGGGGGCCAAACAAATCTCAAGTAGGGCCCCCAAAAGGCTAGACCCCTGTAATAATGTGACCTAAAAGAACATTGATAATTTATCAGTGGTTCAACCAGATGTCACTCAAAAACTTCTCAACCAATGAGATTTGTTCACAAACCATTAGGCTTAGGCTGCCACTGTCTGCACCTACCCTTGCATACCGGTGGCTCAGTCACGTTTCCACTGGCCAGGCATGATCCTCTCTCGTTGCCAATGGGAGCTCTTGGCGGCAAACACTCATACGTCCAACTCTGTCCGTACTGGATTTCATCGCCAGTGAACTTCTTATTGTCATAGACAATTTTACCATGCTTAGGTGCTTGAGGCAGAGCACAACTCACAGCTGCAGGGAATAAACATTTTAAATAATTGAGACTATATTTTCATATTTAGACAAACAATGGAGAAAAGCAAGGTTACATTCTTGAGGTATGGTATACCTTTACACATTGGTGGTGGTGCACTGAGGGTACCGTCGTGTAAACACACACTCTCATTGGCTCCTATCATGACGTACCTGAAGAACACAAATTCTTATTGGTCTGAGATGCAGAGTCAGCAAAATGTAGTCAGAACTAAACCACACTGTATTTCCCTCACCCATCATCACATGTGTAGTTGAGTACACTCTTGAATGGCACGTCAATCATCCCTGGCTTTTGCATAGGCTTGGGGAGAGGACACATCTTTGCTGTGTCAAAAATGTATAAGATTCACGTGGATATGATTTATGCCTTTTATGTTGTTAAGAAAAATGTATTCCCATATCCCTATCCCCTTGCTAAAGTATGGACTGTCCATGGTACTGTATAGGTGACTTTAGGGTTCCAAAATTCTCAGAAACATTCCCAAATTCCCAGGTTTTCCAGAAATCCCAGTTGGAAGATTCCTTGAATCAGGGACTAATATGCAGGAAATCTGGAATCCTCCAACCAGGATTTCTGGAAAACCCAACAATTTACCTGAATTTATGCTTCACATTATGTAATGGATGTTTTGTGAATGGGGTGGAACTTACGAGAACACACAAGGTCCAGTTTGGTCCACTCTCCCGAGGCTGAGCAGGTGATACTGGCAGTCTTGGCTTTCACAGGTGTGTATCCACGCTCACACGCCAGGGTCACCTCTTTTCCAATCTCATACACATGCTTTAGGCCCAGTGTATCCATACCGTCGGTCACGGGCGGGTGGCCACATACTGAGAATAATTGGGAATATTGATAGACAAACATAAATGTTACGCTGTAAATTATATAAAAACACATATGAAATATGGCTAAAGCATCTCGTGTAATATATATTCTGTAATTGAAATACTGCCTTAATCAAATATTTTTAACCGTACCTTTCTTGGATGTCACTGACGTATACAAGGCAAGCTGGCAGAGCAGCAGCAAAGCCAGGGTTGGGTTCATCTTCTAGATTTTACTAAACACAAAGTGGTGGATACAACTTTGGTCCGTTCTCCCGGCAGTGGACGGTGAAAAATGTAGACGGTCAGTTCAAAAACCATGAAAGTCTGATCCAATCAGATCGTCTGAAATAGACTTCCATTGATTGAACCCAAAGTTCAAAGCACATGCATATTTACTCTGAGTTGAAGGATAACTTTCACTCAGTACACATACACACAGACAGTACACCCACACTACAACGATTCAGAATCATAACATGTATCAGCTGTATGAAAGGTTTCATTATGGTAATTCGAATTCGATTTGGTTTCTAAAGGGGCGGCTGTGCAGTCTTGCCCTACCTGTGTCTTTCAGATAGAACAGGTTAAGCCTGATTCAATGTATATATTGTTAATCTGCTACCAATGTATTAGCTTGATATTTAGCATTACATAACACCTTCGGATCACCGAGACAACTATTTACATCAACACTTTGAGCACTAACACCCGTCTTGCCTTCTGCTGAAGTCCTGCCCTTACGACTGCTACAAGGCTAGCTATTTGTTACACAGTGACGAATATGTGATCGGCTTAGGCCTATAACCTAATCATAAATATGAGGACAATAGTGGGACGTAGATACTTTTTAGGAATTGGGAGAGAAAAGCACTGAGGTCGTAGACAACTGTAGTAGGATGTGTGTGTGGGGGGGGGGGGGGGGGGGGGGGCGTTATTGGACACAGGGGAGGGTAGTCCATTTTTCCCTTGGTTTCCATTTGCTATATAATGTCTTCCATCCTAGCCAAATTTCCTCATCTGCTTGCATCCTCCCCTATATTAAGGTGTTTTGGTACTTCCCATATGCACTACGCTTTTCCATGTGCTCATTTTTACTATACCACAGGTCAATGTAGTCTAGCAGTCTGTTTATCCTGCCCTCTATCCACCATTCATAGTGACAATAGCGGTAGGTGGATCGTTCGTCCAGATCTGCAATAGCTATCATACCACACATAAAAGCATTCAAAACGGCATCGATTTATAATATGAATCCACAAGAACAAATAGGAATAGCTGAGAGGCAGCGGAGAGGCATCATTGCAGCATGCAGCTCCCCTATTGATTTTGTTTAGGGACAATACAATCCTACATAGTACAGCCTACAACACCACAATGCAATCAATAATTGCTTTATTGTTTTAAAGTGAGTACAACAATTCTACTCTAGGCTGCAGTGAAAATGTCATTAGAATAACAGCGCAAAAGCTCTGTGAGCGGCAGGGTAGCCGCTCACAGAGCGTTGCTAGGGTTGGGCTAGCAATTGAAAGATTGCAAGTTCAAATCCCCGAGCTGACGAGGTACAAATCTGTCATTCTGCCCCTGAACAAGGCAGTTAACCCACTGTTCATAGGCTGTTGTTGAAAATAAGAATTTGTTCTTAACTGACCTGCCTAGTTATGTAAAATACAAATTTGAATGTTTCATTCCATGTGGATCTGCTGTGGGTATACTCTCAATAGTTTATGAAGGTCTAAAAAGGAACGGTAGCAGGCCAGTCTAGTTGTATATTTACTTCTGATACTGAGAGTCTGTTGCAGATCATCATTCTCCCAACTGGTGATAATGTGGCCACATATGCTCCCGACAGGCCCAGTTATTCAGGAAAGTTTAAAACGCATTCCTTTCCAGTCCAAGCGGCTATTCCTCATGCACCTAGAATCTAACCCTTCAATACAATCATTTTACTTTCAAATGTATTACCTTTTATATCTGGCATAAACACAACCAGTCACAATGTTTTAATCTGATTAGGCTACTTCAAAAGTCTTCTGTAGGCATACACACGTTCGACCAGAATATAACTCCAGCATCCTCAAAATGGTTTGACATTAACCAGGTATCCAGCCAACCGTTTTATGCGAGTAAAGGACATGTTGGATTAAAAAAAATGAATAGAAACAGAACATTTATTTGGCAAACTTTCCAAATGTTGACAAAACAAAATACGCTAAACAAGGTGGGATCTTTTTGTGTAAAATTCATTATTCGAGAAATGGCGTTGGGAATGCTTTTGTGATATGTTGTGTGGTCCTCCCACTAGGACTCAGGAAAGAATGCAGTTTATTAGGCAACAAATTAAATAAAGTTATAATGAACTTCACATGGTGGTGAAAGTGCACGGTGATGAGTTTGGCTGACATTTGACAAATCAAAATAATCTCGCAATTTTGTCCATAATAATCCCATCATGTAGGTGGGCTATACCTGCACTATATCTGCGAGCTATTGGATAGAGCACATGTACCAATACCAGAATGGGCACGTTAGCTATACCTATGCAAAAAAATGTTTGTGACAAATCCATCAGTAGGCCTAGAGTTGAAAACCCATTTAATTTGTAATTTTTTTCCGATACATGGGAATTTAACCGAGAAGTTATTTTTATGTGCACTACCTATTTATGCACAGACTTTTATCCGCAACAAGTCAATTTGGACACACAACTCTGATAGGAAAATGTGCATCTTTTTTTATGCCGATTTTAGAATGATAGCATGAAAATCTGTTGCCAATTGGATGGAAACCTAGCTATAGACACCCTAAAGGCTATGGCAAGTGTGCCAGTTCAGTTTCACTTTGATTATGCCTTCACATCATGGTTCACCAGCAGCCCAAAACGCTAAAAAAATTTTTTTTAAAAGGTACAGACCAGCCAAAACAAGCTTGCAAGAATTGTAATTGTACACCCTAGTCACACTCATCTCGTTGTCGAGCATTTTAAGCAGCTAGGCTGGCTATCTGTGGAGAGAGAGAGAGAGAAAAAAAAAAAGAGTACTATTAATTCAACTTGGTCTAGTCCACAGCATTATCACAGACTCAGCCCCCAGGTACCTATCCAACTATTTTTAATTTGTTAGTAATGTCCTCCAGCATAATATCAGAGGCAGAGACTCTAATATTCACTGTTTTAAAAATAAGCGTCTATCTGGTAAGAACACATTTTTATATACCAGCGTTGTTGAGTGGAACAAACTACCACAGCAACTCAAAGCCATACCGACCATAACCACTGTTTAAAAGAATGGTAAAAGCTGGCTAATGTGTGAACAGTATAACCTTTTTTTGTCTGTATCTATGTACAGTATGTATCTACTTGTGTATGTATGTAAAAAATATGGACCACAATGGAAATACGTTAACTGACAGATCAATCAATCAATCAATCAATCAATCCAAACTGTGCAGTGGCCATTTGGTTAATGGAAAGAGACATCTGTTACAAAACACAAAAAAAAGTTTCATGACATTCGGAGATTGTCAAGACAAGTCTTCGATACTTGGTAAGCCTACAAGGTGGGGAGGGATGTATTTTCTGGTTTTCGGGATCGACATGGTCTATTTATTGTGGTGTTGAAAACTCAAACCATGATATTGAAGTACCTGAGGTCGGTACACTTTGTTTATTGGTTATGTTGCACTGACACAGAAACCTGTTGGTGGAAAATCCATTTTATATAGTTTATATAATTATAAATATGGCATCAAAGTGTTGAACATCTGATTTCCCGCTAGCTAATCATTGTCTTCAGCTGGCTCTGACCACAGTGTAGGCCTAATGAAATAGGAAAGGAAAGTGGGCTCGTCTGTGGTGGCAGGCAAACCCTCAACCTTCTGGTCATAGGACTGCATGGCATCGACTCTGCCACAAAAGCATGCTGCAGTGGCAAAGTCGATATCCACGTTTATAAACACGGGGTCGCTAACCTGCCCTACAAAAGGCAAAATGCAGTTACTACAAATTTGGTAAAAAAATCTTGGATCTTTTGTAATGGCCAGGTATTATCTGATTAATGTGGTATCAGGTAAGGCCCAAGTGCAGACTGTGTTAAAGTAACAATGTTTATAGCAACAACAGGGGCAGGCAAACAGGTCAAGGCAGGCAGGGGTCAATAATCCAGAGTAGCGGCAAAGATACAGGACGGCAGGCAGGCTCAGGCAGAGTGGTCAGGTAGGCAGGCTCAGAGTCAGGACAGGCAAAGGTCAAAACCAGGAGGACGAAAAGAGATACTTGTGCAACCCAGAAGCTAAGAAACCACTTGTTGACTATAACAAACAAGACAAACTGGCACAGACAGACAGAAACCACAGGTAGAAATACCCCGGGGATAAGTGGGGAAGATGGGTGACACCTGGAAGGGGGTGGAGACAAGCAGAAGGACAGGTGAAACAAATCAGGGCGTGCCAGTGTGGTATTTATTTTCCTGACAGAAGAACAAGCCAGTTGATCAGAATATATCAGAAATTGCTGTCTGTCTCGACAGAAAAAGACTTTGAAGTCAGATTTTGCAGTAAAAAAAACATAGATACTGTGTTGCCTTTGTAGGGCAGTACTGTTATTGTTATTTGTGATGTAAACATTAGGGGAGGGTCATGTGAAAATATGACCCTCCCCCCACAGTAAATGTCGAACTGTCCCTAATAAACCATACATAACACATTGATAATGAATAAAAATGTGATGCCTATGATCAGTGCTTGACTTAGGTGAAATAGGTGCCGGTACCCATTTTGGCCACTGAATTTAGGTGCAGGAACTCCATAATAAATACATTTTAGCCAAGTCAAGCACTGACTATGATATGACTGATATGTAGTTTCTCTTCATGTAAATAGTTTTAAACCAACAAATTGCTAGTATCTTTTACACCACTGGGTGACACTCCAATCTTCCAAATTCCGACAGTAGCCCTCCCACTAGGCGATTAATTGTTGTGACGTCAGCTCAAGTGAAAGAAGGAAGCAAGCGCTCAGTGTGGAGCTGTCAGTAAAAGTAGTTGTAGCGACAGCCCATAGATAGTACAGTGTGTCCAGTTACAGTCTGACCGCCTCTCCTGCTCAGTGGCAAAATACAGTACGCGTGGAAATACATTAGATTGAATAGGCATATACAGTGGATAGAGAGGAATAACGTTGCTTTTTGACTATGGCTGATGTCACGCAATTCAACGAGGGGACCGGGGACGTCGCGAAAGGGTTCGCTCGTAAAGGAGCTTTGAGGCAGAAGAACGTCCATGAAGTGAAGGACCACAAATTCACTGCAAGGTTCTTCAAGCAGCCGACTTTTTGTAGTCACTGCACCGACTTTATCTGGTAAGCACTTTTCCTCTCTAGATGGCCTCTTGCCTGTTGAACATTTTGGAGAACTCCGCTGTCTTCTCAACCAGCTATTCGCTTGTCACTTTCCCAACATAACTAACTGTGCTGCACCGTTAAGTATAATTTCCTTACTGGAATGTTTGGTCTGAACATCTTCAAACCAACATTTGACTAATGTGTCTCGAAATGCAAGCCCAAAGTAAATGAATACGTTCTGCCTACAGTGGGCTAGATACACTATACATTGACTGACAGCGCGCCTACTTTAATGTTTGTTACAAATTGTAAAAGTTGTATTTCTCCTAGTCCTCGTGTTTTTGATAAATATTGAAATAATAACTTCCTGCCAACGAAATATAGGCTCTAAAACCCGAAACAAATAAGTGGTAACTATTCGGGATGTTGGGTGGTTGAAGACGCACCCATGTTGACCAACCTTCCTCGTCAAGGGGTTGTGTTGTTTCCTTGACCATGTATTGATAGCTACAGAGAGAGATGTAATCTGGAGTGAGTGAACATCATTTTACAGTTACTACCTATGGCCTCTAAAATACTCCTAAGTAATGATTATTGGGAAACTCCTTACTGTTTAGGCTTCTTGCTTTTCTCTTCTGACTGCAGCCTGTCCTACAGTACCTTATTCGAGGTTTGCTTTGCAAAATATAGCCACCTGAAAAAATAACAATATTAAAGGGCAGTCAACACCCCTCAGGCTTCTCACCCCCCCCCCCCCCCCCCCCCTCCCCCTTTCCTATTCGTACACACAGCATTTCAATGAGCTAGTATTCTAGATGTCTTGCCTCAACTTTGAGCTTAATATTCAACATTTCCCACCGAATAAGCCCTTCATTGAGACAGACTTAGAAGTCTTGGAGACTACTGCTGTCTCTGCTTGATATTGCAAAGATGTTTGTTTGTGTTTCTGTCAGTTTAATGCTATTTGTTATTTCATTCTTCACTTTCCTCTGTTTTCACAGGGGATTTGGAAAGCAAGGATTCCAGTGCCAAGGTAAAATGCAATTGATTGACGTCCATTCACTCATTTGTGTGAGTGTTTTTGTACTGCATTAATTCAAGAGGACCAGTCCATTTGACTTGCATTGACTAAAGAATGTTGCAATTCATATTGGAATGACTTACCTTTTAAAGAGTTTGAGAGATACAGGTAGACGATGTTCCCTCTAAGCTGCAAGGCACAGGCAGCTCCCATCAGCCTGCAGGAAAGTCTTTTTTCTTAAAGGGGCAGTGTTGTAATTTAAGATGGTCTTGAATAAGTGAAGTAGCCAATAGGCAGAGGGTAGCATAATTTGTCTGATTCCCTGTAATAATGGTATGGGAATAATGACTTTTATTTTGTAAAGTGGTTTCTTGCATCAAAAAACAACATTTTCAGTCACCTCCTTGTCTGAAGGACAAGTGGATAAACAGTTTTTTTCAAAAGTAGGCTTATATTGAACACCAGAAAATGGACTGCTACTGTAGGCTTAATGATAGAACAGCTATTTCCATGTTACAATGTTATGGGATGCATTATTCTCCATTGTTTTTGATGGTAGGCCACTCTGGTAGGCCTACATGATGATCAAATAGCCACAGTGGCTAACTGTTAAAAAAGTAAATTAAAGCAGATACAGCCTTAGTGTTCACAGAAAACATGTGGCGGAAGTCACACAGCATTTTCACAACGTTCAAGTTTGCGCTTGCATTGACTAAAGAATGTTGCAATTTTTATTGGAGTTACTTACCTTTCAAAGAGTTTGATATATACCAGTAGGCCTACATTTGTCTGTGCTGTTTGAGTATGATGTCATCCTTACACACACACACTGGAATATGAAGTCGTAAATAATAGAAAATAATGGTTAAAGTATCTGTGACAGCGTTCAGAAGGTCTAATCACTCAAAGAAATGGCATGGATTGATGTTGTGACTGTTTTCTGTTTCCTTCCCTTTCCCAATATCATTACTATTTCAAGTCGTTTGAAGCAGTTATTAAAAAAATCAAAAGTTATTTATACATTTTGAATAAGCCAATGACTCGCAATGTAGGGACTTTGAACTTTCATTACTCTCCAGGCATTTTTGTTTGAGTCTCAGGAGTTTCTTCAAATGCACTTTGAGACTTAAATCATCTTAATTGGATTTATGCAGCTAATGCTAGGGAATGTCTTGATGTTTAGTGGTTGTCTGTGTGAAGAATTGATGGTCTACGATTAAAAAAAAAAAAAAAAGGTTATTTATGATATCAAAGTGTGAACATTTACAATGCACTCCTCAGCTCTTGGAAAGACGGACCTAGATGTTTTGGGGACTACTTGCTAAACATTTCATGGAGAAATGAATGAGCATGCATTATTCTCAGCTGACTAACTGGACTGACATGAAATCAAATCGCACATGGCAGTCTCATGGATGCCAGAGTTCAAATAGGCTTTGTAAAGGAAAAAGAAATATGAGATTTTCTCTACAAAACCAAAGCCCTATGGGCCCCTGTCAGAAGTAGTGCACTACATAGGGAATAGGGTGCCCTTTGGGACTTAGAATGGTGTACTGTAGCCTGGCAGCTGAAACTGCTTGTGCTTTAACCAGGCTAGGTCAGAGGGGTTAATGGCATTCGTCTGTAGTTTGCCAAGTCTCCTTAGTCAGACTGGGTCTGTGTCTCTTCCATGTGCCATCAATAATCTCAAACTTCTTGTTTACCGTTTCCCATCAGGGCATTACTCAAACCTGAAGAATGTAAGCTGCTAGGCTGTGCTCGTGCTGAGAAAAGGCAAAATTTTGTCTCAAGAAAATGTTTCTAATCGAGGTACCAGTTACCAGGATTTATAAAAGGTTTCTAAGCTGTATATAGGCTATATATACTGTACATGCACTGAGTGTACAAAACATTAGGAACACCATACTAATATTGAGTTTAACCCCCCCCCTTTGCCCTCAGAACAGCCTCAATTCATCGTGGCATGGACTCTACAAGGTGTCAAGCATTGCACGGGGATGCTGGCCCATGTTGACTCCAATGCTTCCCACAGTTGTGTCAAGTTGGCTGGATGTCCTTTCGGTGGTGGACCGTTCTTGATACACACGGGAAACTGTTGAGCGTGAAAAACCCAGCGGCATTGCAGTTCTTGACACACGGGAAAACCCGTGTGCCGTGCACCTACTACCATACTCTGTTCAAAGGCACTTAAATATTTTGTCTTGCTCATTCACCTTCTGAATGGCGCACATACACGATCCATGTCTCAATTGTCTCAATGCTTAAAAATCCTCTTTACCTGTCTCCTCCCCTTCATCTACACTGATTGAAGTGGATTTAACAAGTGACATCAATAATGGATCATAGCTTTCACTTGTATTCACCTAGTCGGTCTCTGTCATGGAAAGAGCAGGTGTTCCTAATGTTTTATACACTCAGTGTGTATATTTATGTATTCCTATTCAGTTTTATACTTTTAGATGGCTATTATTTTTAAAGGGTAATGTATTGTCAGGGACATTTAGTGAAAATAATGCTGCACTAACTCAAGCCAAGTCTTCACTAGCCAGATGTTTATTTTGGTTCTAAAGCATTGTGGCATGACCTGAATATCTTAAATATATAGTTTAATAGTGTACAATTGTGGTGCTTAGATTGTTGTTGTAAGTCCTTGATTGTAAGCCACTATGGATAAAAGTGTCCGCTAAATTACTATTTAGTGTGTCTGATATCACTAGACCGTTTTCATGTTGAAAAGTGAAACGACAGTAACTCAACATTTTACTGGAGACATCGAAGAGGAAGTGGATCATTACGTTATCTGCTGTCTTGATCTGCCCAACATTTTCTGAAGCTGTCAATTAGCTTGGCAGCCAGAGAGAGACATGTTGGTTTGCTGGTAAAGTTATTATTTTGTTGGAATCATACTTTTTCCTATTCTTTGAAAGCATCGCCTGCATGGCTGCACTTCCAAGGAACTGCCGTAATACCTGAGAAAAACCCACTCTCGTCCTTTCTCTAGAAGATAAGAGTGTGAGCAAAGCTGGACTTTTTCCTAAGGAGCAAACACTTCATTAACGATACCGGTTGAATGCCAGTTTAGTATGTTGATTTGCGCTTAAGTGGTGTCCCCCTCGGATATATGCCATCCTCTGTTGAACATGAATGGTAGTGTAATGTGGAAAGTGGTGATCTTGCCAGCCAGTGCTGAGAGTCCCTGCCTCATGGTAAGTGCTGCTGCTTCAGCCAGCAAGGATGATGTTAACCTGTGATCGTTGAGCCGTTGGTTGAATGTGATCCGTTCTGAAAGGATGTCTTCTGAGAGCTGCTGTTAAATGGCAGGAAAAGACATCCATTTGCTGGAGTACGAGGATAAACACTCGCCAGAGAAGGCTTTTGACTTCTTTTATTGTTGTGGAGTGAGAGAGAGCGAAATAGTGTGTGTGTTTAGGTTCCTGCATGCATGTGTGTATCGTAAATTGTATGTACCCATACGTACGGATGTGTGTTGTACATAATGCATATATCTGTGTATTTGTCTATGTGTGTGGAGCCTGTCTTCCAGGTCTAGCAACTGTGATCGATAAAGACACTCCTCCATTTGTATGTGTGTCTTGGAGGTGCGATGCACTTTGCTCAGAGTGTTTGCCGGCGCTCGAATATTTGATGGTAAAGCCTGCTCGTTATCGAGTCAGGGCTAGGTGCTGCAGTGACATGTTTTTAGCTGTATGCCAAAGCACCATCGGTGAAGCCCCTTTTTGTCTCTGTCTTGTCCTCTCCCTCTGGGTTCTGTCACCATCGCAGCATCGCTCGTGACTGTTATAGTCTCTATTTGTCATGTAGAAATCACAGTGCACTATTAAAGACCTACACAAAACCTCTGCATTCAGAGCATTAGAGTTAGACTCTAGATGTGCATTAGAGATATCAGCAACACTGTGTTGGTGCTAGCTGCTCTTCTCCCCTAGTAGGATGTAGGGACTGATCTCTGTATCCATTCCATATACTTACGCAGAGAGCTGGTAGCAGTGGCTTTACAGCCACTCTGGAAAACACAGCATTTCCCCCTGTTATAAATCTGTTCCTGGGTCTACTGCTAAATAAATAATGGCCACCGTATCAAGATGAAGGCGAGGAGGTAACGTCCCTGCTATTCAAAAGCTGAAGGTCCCACTTAAAAATACCTGTCCTCTCATCAGTTATTAACGGACTCCTTGGAAATGGGGAGGCTTAAGTCAACAAGCAGTGGGCTTCTATTGAGTACAGACATGATAAGCCTATCCTATTGGGCTTTCTGTGCCGGCCTGAAATGAAGTTACATTTGATTTTCTGGAATGAATGAATTTGTTGGTGATCAAATGTGAACTCGACATACGGTATAGTGTTTCCAACAATTGTTAAGTTGTTGCATGCGAGACATTAAAAGGAGCTTGTGTCATATTTGTCACCATTCTAAAACCATTAGCTACCAATCCCCCATGGATTATTTCATATCTAGTCTATTCAGACCAACTAAAGCAACATTGATGATTTTAAGAGTTCAAGATCTCTTCCTATCGTTTCGTTATGGAAATCCCCAGACAGTACATAGTGCTTGTCAGAAGCCTTAGTCAACAGAGAAATCATATCCACTAGCTAACACTCAAGTCATTTTTCCTTGGTCTGTAAACCGACACCTCACGGTCATAGTTTAGCTATGCTGTTGTCACTACCATGTTACTTGCCCTCTCCAATTATAAGGTTGAGAAAGTACGACCAAAGTAAAGGTGAAGGATGAACAAGCCCTCATGTTTACCCAAGTGCAAGTAGTCACCATGTGAGATGGTGTTTGGGCCTATTCTTGTTACCCTCAGACAATCCTGTTTCAGTGGAATCCAATTCCACAAGTTAACCTGCAGGCGTTTGTATTCATATCCCAACTACATAGGAATTGCTGTTGCCACATTGTCAACTTGTGCATGGCTCGACACCCAGCCTCTATAAACTGTACCAATTAAACATGATAGCAGTCTTTCGTCCAAATGGTAAGAATCTAGGTATTACCACTAATATTGAATGGAGGAGTTAGCGTAAGCATTCTATTCAAATCAAATCAAAATCAAATGAAATTTATTTATATAGCCCTTCGTACATCAGCTGAAATCTCAAAGTGCTGTACAGAAACCCAGCCTAAAACCCCAAACAGCAAGCAATGCATGTGAAAGAAGCACGGTGGCTGGGAAAAACTCCCTAGGAAAAACTCCTGAGAAAGGCCAAAAACCTAGGAAGAAACCTAGAGAGGAACCAGGCTATGAGGGGTGGCCAGTCCTCTTCTGGCTGTGCCGGGTGGATATTATAACAGAACATGGTCAAGATGTTAAAATGTTCGTAAATGACCAGCATGGTCAAATAATAATAATCATAGTAGTTGTCGAGGGTGCAACAAGCACGTCCGGTGAACAGGTCAGGGTTCCGTAGCCGCAGGCAGAACAGTTGAAACTGTTGATGGTTATTGGCCCAATTGAACATTTACGCCCATCTAGGCACATCATATACTGTACCTAAGCGTATATCAATTGATTCTAAAATAAAATGACCATGGCGAAGTCTGCTTTTAGAACTTACATAATCTCCTGGCAGGCTTGTCCATACATTGATAGCATATATTGAAACCATGATATAAACCAACCGTAAAACCATTGGCTCCAAAACGGACTACCTTCTCTTCCATTATGGTTGGAGTATGGATGGAGAAATGGAGCCCAGGGAATAGTGTCTTCATGGAAGGCCATTGGTGGTTTGAAGGGTTGATGGAAGGGTTGAATGAGTCTTCTTTGACCGGTGGTAGTGGATTTTACCCGATGCCTTCCAATGGTCTGTGGCTGGTGAGAGTGGAGGGATAATGGGTTTCTTCATGTGAGAGGATCAGTGACCAATCTCCCAAGGGAGTGGTAGGAGCAGAGCAATGCTTCTATGACTATGGACATGTAGGGTACATGAATGAGATATGTGGATGGACAGTGTATGGTGATGGCTCCACAAAATTGAGTCTTTCTCTCTTGTTTGAACTTAACCAGTCAAATTGGGTTAGATCAGTCCAATATAATACCTGAACAAATTTAGACAAATATTTACATATAACAAAGGTTTCTAAGTCCTGTTCTCTCTATTCAAAATGACTGACTTAATATAACCAGTGTAACACAGACAAACCAAGCCTGTGTGTCTGTTCACTTTCATTATGTTTGCAGACATGCTTAACCATGTTCAAACCAAACATTGACCCAGAGGAGACCTGATAACGCACTCCCGTTCCCTGGAACCTCCCTCCTCTCCCTTTGACGAACAGTGGCCTCTCAACCCGCTCTCAGATCATGCTCCGGGCTTGTTTAGACAGTGCTAAGGGAATCCTTGTGCACATCCTGTGTTGACAGAGGACGGAAAGGTCAACTCTACCCTGTGTCCTTACTTTTAGAGTTTGACCGATTTTATGATTTTTCACCGCCGATACCGATTTATTGGAGGACCAAAAAAAATCCGATACCGATTAATCGGCCAATTTTTATTTTTTATATATATATTCTATATATTATATTTAAAAAATATATATATATTTGTAATGACAATTACAACAATACTGAATGAACAATGAACACTTATTTTAACTTAGTATAATACATGAATGAAATCAATTTAGTCTCAAATAAATAATGAAACATGTTCAATTTGGTTTAAATAATGCAAAAACACAGTGTTGGAGAAGAAAGTAAAAGTGCAATATGTGCCATGTAAAAAGCTAACGTTTAAATTCCTTATTCAGAACATATGAAAGCTGGTGGTTCCTTTTAACATTAGTCTTCAATATTCCCAGTTAAGTTTTAGGTTGTAGTTATTATAGGAATTATGACGCGTCGACTATTTCTCTCTATACCATTTGTATTTCATATACCTTTGACTATTGGATGTTCTTATAGGCATTTTAGTATTGCCAGCCTAATCTCGGGAGTTCATAGGCTTGAAGTCATTAACAGCGCTGTGCTACAAGCATTGCTAAGAGCTGCTGGCAAACGCAGTAAAGCGCTGTTTGAATGAATGATTACGAGCCCGCTGCTGCCTACCACCGCTCGGTCAGACTGCTCTATCAAATATTAAATCATAGACTTAATTATAATAAACACACAGAAATACGAGTCTTAGTTTCCGGATTTCACCATATTAAATTACCTATCATTTCGAAAACAAAACGTTTATTCTTTCAGTGAAATACGGAACATTTGCGCATTTTATTGAACGGGTGGCATCCCTAAGTCTAAATATTACTGTTACATTGCACAACTTTCAATGTTATGTCATAATTATGTAAAATTCTGGCAAATTAATTACGGTCTTTGTTAGGAAGAAATGGTTTTCACACAGTTCGCAACGAGCCAGGCGGCCCAAACTGCTACATATACCCTGACTCTGCTTGCACACAAGAGAAGTGACACAATTTCCCTAGTTAATATTGCTTGCTAACATGAATTTCTTTTAACTAAATATGCAGGTTAAAAAATATACTTCTGTGTATTGAATTTAAGGAAGGCATTGATGTTTATGGTTAGGTACATTTGTGCAACAATTGTGCTTTTTTCGCAAATGTGCTTTTGTTAAATCATCACCTTTTTGGGTGAAGTAGGCTGTGATTCGATGATAAATTAACAGGCACCGCTTTGATTATATGCAACGCAGGACAAGCTAGTTAACCTAGTAATATCATCAACCATGTGTAGTTAGTGATTATCTGAAGATTGATTGTTTTTTATAAGATAATTTAATGCTAGCTAGCAACTTACCTTGGCTCCTTGCAGCCACAAGGTCCTTTTGATGCTGCACTCGCGTAACAGGTGGTCAGCCTGCCACGCAGTCTCCTCGTGGATTGCAATGTAATCGGCTTCCAAAAAGGCAGATTTACCGATTTAAAAAATAATAATAATAATAATAATTTTATATATATATATTTTTTTTTTAAATGAAAACGTGAAATCGGCCCTCATTAATCGGCCATGCCGATTTTAATCGGTCGCCCTCTACTTACTTTCCCCCGCAGTCCTGCAGGTGTTTATTCTAGTCCTCCCATCGCCCAAAGGTACCGAGGACTCCCATCTGCCTTCCCCTGTTTTGGAGTTGGTTCTCAGCAGTACATTTTTAAGCTTGTCTCACTTTTTATTGCTGTAACGACTAGTTTCAGTGAGACAGATTAGGTCTAGTTCTGGATTTAAAACATTCTCAATGGAGATTCTCCACCGAAAGTGCTATTTAGTCCAGGACTAGGCCTAATCTGGGTCTGAGAAATCGTTCCTTAGTATCCGAAAAACTTTTATTGTATAGGTTGGTAGGTAGGTAGTTTGTTATGGGGGACTACAGCACTCTTCATTTGACTAGTTGGTCCTGTTGTATCTAGCAGCCACTCTATGCTTAATTTAGCCTGTACCTCTATTCTGCCTGTACTTATACAGGGTACAGTTATAAACATTTTTTTATCACCGACACTTTGATAATATATTTAGTTTAGAAATGTTTTGACCAAGACGAGTGACTGACAGAATGTGTGCTGCTGTGCTCTGACACGCTGCGTAGTCATTGGAGTCACTCCAATTATGTGAAGGCGTCTGCTACATTTTTATAGAACCATCAACCCTCAATGGGTTACGGTTCCATTATTTTTCCATGGTGCTGTCTTCATTGTAAATGATCTGCAGTATTCCATATACTCTTTCCCTGCCATATTTCCCCTGGGTTTACAAGGCCTTCTATACTGTATAATGAATACCATCTCTTCCTTAGGGACGTGTGATGGCTTTATCACAAAGTGCACCTGAAACCACCTTTAATGGACAGTGTTGGTACCAGTCAGTGAGGCAAGGTTAGAGGGAGAATTTGCCATAAACAAACCCACTGCTGACACCAGTCTACAGGCAAAGGCCAACTGTGTCAACCAACCAGTGTTATGTGACTTATGCTGGCGCTTTGGAATGCCAAACACATTGCCCTGTGGTGGAGCAGGCGCATCGCCTCGGAGGCTGTGGATTGGGGCTTTCACAATAGGGCTCTCCTCCCCTGGGCTGAGTGCCAGAGAGCTTGGCCGCTACAGTGCACTCTGCCTTGGGTAGAGCAGATGTAACCACCACTTCTTCCCCTCTCTCACTCCGCATTCTCTCCATTCCACAGCATCCTAAGGGAAATGATCAATAAAGCCCTCGGTTAGCGCCAGGCTCGTTCTTATGTACTCTGAAAGCTGAGGTCATGACCTTGAATTATACCCAAGCTGATGATTCAGATTTTAGCTGCCGCTCATCACAATAGTGAAAGAATACAGAGGGCTTGCTAGTAGAGCTTGTGTGTGTGTGTGTGTGTGTGTCTGTGTGTCTGTCTGTCTGTCTGTCTATGGGTTTAGTCATCCAATCCATTCTGATGGTAGGGGTAACCGGGCAGATTAAAGGGATGATGTGACTACGCTGGCCCCGGGAGTAAAACCGCTTAACCCCCTAAACCTTCCATTGGTACAGCCTCTGGATTCTCCATCCACCGTATGCCACATAGCACCTAGACAATCCCTCCTTTCCAGCCCATGTATGCACACAAATGCAACAGCATCTCTGGCCCCTAGGGCTGAGCAGCAGGAACAGAACAGAGCGAACCTCCCTTACATCCGTTACCCTGAGAGCTACTACAGTACAACAGCTAGATATTTAGGCCTATATCAAACCCCTCAACCACGACTTACTTTAGTGCCAGGCATTAAAATGCTGTATATGGACTATATCTAATCACCAACTCGCCACAACTCACTTTAGTGCCGGACATTATTAAAATGCTGTAGACCTATATGGGCATTCTAATAACATAATGCCTCGGTTTGAAAGCGAGGCAGCGACATCATTTATTTTGTACATACTAAAGTCAAATAGGCCATAAGCATACCCGAATGGGCTCAGAGCCAGGCTACAGCCAAGCCAGGGAAATTTGGCCCATGCATTAATAGCCAGGATCCTTGTGTCATGGATTGTCTCTACTTTGTAAACGACTTGCCATCGCCACTGGTTAATCCAGGCCATTTCCAGGGCTGTGTGGGTGGATTATGGCTTTAGATCCTACAGAGCTGCTGTGTCTGTCTTTGTGGCCACGCAGACATGGGGAAAGCCTGCATGGCGGAGATCCCTTCAAAACAGCCCAAATGTGTCAGTACTACCGCTGTGTGCCTTTTAAGCTAAACCAGACAGGCAGCACCATGCTGTGATGGGGGATCCCTAGAGAGTTGGAGCGATACCCAGCTACCCACACTGACCAGAAATGACTTTACAAGACAAACGGCCATTTTGGATTTCCCTTAACCTCTGTTTTCGACACTGTAGCTGTGCCGCATCGAAATGAAACCCATCCGTTCATGTTGAATTATTTATTCACTAGGGGAAATGCTTTTTGATATGTGAACAGGTTATGTTAATATTTGAGAGGCAGTGAATTGTAGCTGTTTTGCATGCCAAGCATGGCCAGATGTGTTGATGGAGAGACTGTATTTCAGAGGGATATGCTTTCAGGGCTGAGAGCTTAATTATCTGCCTCTGTGCTAGAGGTCGACCGATTAATCGGCATGGCCGATTCTCAAGTTTTCAAAACAATCGGTAATCGGCCTTTTTGGACGCCGATTATGGCCGATGACGTTGCAATCCACGAGGAGACCGCGTGGCAGGTTGACCACCTGTTACGCAAGTACAGCATCAAAAGGACCTTGTGGCTGCAAGGAGCCAAGGTAAGTTGCTTATCTTATAAAAAAACAATCAATCTTCACATAATCACTAGTTAACTACACATTGTTGATGATATATCTAGGTTAACTAGCTTGTCCTGCGTTGCATATAATCAATGCGGTGCCTGTTAATTTATCATTGAATCACAGCCTACTGTACTTCACCAAACAGTTGATGATTTAACAAAAGTGTATTTTTTTTAAACCTGCATATTTAGTTAAAATAAATTAATGTTAGCAGGCAACATTAACTAGGGAAATTGTGTCACTTCTCTTGCGTTCAGTGCAAGCAGAGTCAGAGTATATGCAGCAGTTTGGGCCGCCTGGCTCATTGCAAACTGTGTGAAAACCATTTCTTCCTAACAAAGACTGTAATTAATTTGCCAGAATTGTACATAATTATGACATAACATGGAATGTTGTGCAATGTAACAGCAATATTTAGACATAGGGTTGCCACCCGTTCGATAAAATGCGTAACGGTTCCGTATTTCACTGAAAGAATAAACGTTTTGTTTTTGAAATGGTAGTTTCCGGATTTGACCATATCAAATTACCTAAGACTCGTATTTCTGTGTGTTTATTATAATTAAGTCTATGATTTGATAGAGCAGTCTGACCGAGCGGTGGTAGGCAGCAGCAGGCTAGTAAGCATTCATTCAAACAGCACTTTACTGCGTTTGCCAGCAGCTCTTAGCAATGCATGTAGCACAGCGCTGTTTATGACTTCAAGCCTATGAACTCCCGAGATTAGGCTGGCAATACTAAAATGCCTATAAGAACATCCAATAGTCAAAGGTATATGAAATACAAATAGTATAGAGAGAAATAGTCGACGCGTCATAATTCCTATAATAACTACAACCTAAAACTTCTTAACTGGGAATATTGAAGTCTCGTGTTAAAAGGAACCACCAGCTTTCATATGTTCTGAGCAAGGAATTTAAACGTTAACGTTTTTACATAGCACATATTGCACTTTTACTTTCTTCTCCAACACTGTGTTTTTGCATTATTTAAACCAAATTGAACATGTTTCATTATTTATTTCAGACTAAATTGATTTTATTAATGTATTATATTAAGTTAAAATAAGTGTTCATTGTTCATTCAGTATTGTTGTAATTGTCATTATTACACATACATACATACACACATACATACATACACACATACATACATACATACATACATACATACATACATACATACATACATACATACATACATACATACATACATACATACATACATACATACATACATACATACATACATACATACAGTTGAAGTCGGGCGTTTACATATACCTTAGCTTAGCCAAATACATTTAAACTCAGTTTTTCACAATTCCTGACATTTAATCCTAGTAAAAATTCCCTGTCTTAGGTCAGTTAGGATCGGCAATTTATTTTAAGAATGTGAAAAGTCAGAATAATAGTAGAGATTTATTTCAGCTTTTATTTCTTTCATCACATTCCCAGTGGGTCAGAAGTTTACATACACTCAATTAGTATTTGGTAGCATTGCCTTTAAATTGTTTAACTTGGGTCAAACGTTTTGGGTAGCTTCCCACAATAAATTGGGTGAATTTTGGCCCATTCCTCCTGACAGAGCTGGTGTAACTGAGTCAGGTCTGTAGGCCTCCTTGCTCGCACATGCTTTTTCTGTTCTGCCCACAAATTTTCTATAGGATGAGGTCAGGTGATGGCCACTCCAATACCTTGACTTTGTGACTTTGTTGTCCTTAAGCTATTTTGCCACAACTTTGGGAGTATGCTTGGGGTCATTGTCCATTTGGAGATCCATTTGTGACCAAGCTTTAACTTACTGACTGATGTCTTGAGATGTTGCTTCAATATATCCACATAATTTTCCCTCCTCATAATGCCAGCTCTTTTGTGAAGTGCACCAGTCCCTCCTGCAGCAAAGCACCCCCACAACATGATGCTGCCACCCCGTGCTTCACGGTTGGGATGGTGTTCTTCGGCTTGCAAGCCTCCCCCTTTTTCCTCCAAACATAGCGATGGTTATTATGGCCAAACAGTTCTATTTTGTTTCATCAGACCAGAGGACATTTCTCCAAAAAGTACGATCTTTGTCCCCATGTGCAGTTACAAACCGTAGACTGGCAGTTTTGGAGCAGTCGCTTCTTCCTTGCTGAGCGTCCTTTTTAGCTTATGTCGATATAGGACTCGTTTTACTGTGGATATACATACTTTTGTACATGTTTCCTCCAGCATCTTCACAAGGTCCTTTTGCTGTTGTTCTGGGATTGATTTGCACTTTTCGCACCAAAGTATGTTCAACTCTAGGAGACCGAACGCGTCTCCTTCCTGAGCGGTATGACGGCTGCGTGGTCCCATGGTGTTTATACTTGTGTACTATTGGTTATACACATCAATGTGGTACCTTCAGGCGTTTGGAAATTGCTCCCAAGGATGAATCAGACTTGTGGAGGTCTACGATTTTATTTTCTGAGGTCTTGGCTGATTTCTTTAGATTTTCCCATGATGTCAATCAGAGGCACAGAGTTTGAAGGTAGGCCTTGAAATACATCCACAGGTACACCTCCAATTGACTCAAATGATGTCAATTAGCCTATCAGAAGCTTCTAAAGCCATGAAATCATTTTCTGGAATTTTCCAAGCTGTTTAAAGGCACAGTCAACTTTCGTTTTACAGTGAATTATAAGTGAAATAATCTGTCTGTAAACAATTGTTGGAAAACGAGTTGTGTCATGCACAAAGTAGATGTCCTAACCGACTTGCCAAAACTATAGTTTGTTAACAAGAAATTTGGAGTGGCTAAAAAACGAGTTTTAATGACTTCAACCTAAGTTTATGTAAAAATCCGACTTCAAGTGTGTGTGTGTGTGTGTGTGTGTGTGTGTGTGTGTGTGTGTGTGTGTGTGTGTGTGTGTGTGCACAGTTGAAGTTTATTTATATATATATAAGTCGGCCGATTTTTAATCAGGATCGGCTTTTTTTGGTCCTCCAATAATTGGTGTCGGCGTTGAAAAATCATAATCGGTCGACCTCTACTCTGTGGACATTCATTCAAATCTTGTTCGCCAGAGAATTCCAGCATGGTTGAAAATGCATCCACTGACACCTGTCTGGCATGAGATAATAACCCCCTGTTGATACATGATTGATCCAAGCCGGTTTCGCAGTATGGGGCTTTGAAGTGACTAGACTAGCAATCAAACGAAGAAGAGAGCCAGAGCTTTGATGGCAACCCTTGCCGAAAAAGGCAGACTATTTTTAGTTGTTCAATCACTTTTCTCTTGGTTGTCAGCCTGAAATCAAATATAACAGTTCTTGTTCACATACTTTTCTTCTCAGAGAGCGAGTGATGGAAAAAGGAGGAATAGGTGACAGAAAAGAGAGACGGGAGGAGAATACAGACGAGGCCCTTAGGACTAGCACCAGTGTCTACTCCACAGTATGCTTTGTACTCCCGCTACTCCTACTCTAAGAATAATATTGACAATGTTACCGCTGGCATCATATACCAGATGACGTCATACATCAGATGAAAAGCTCCCTTTACTGGACTGTTTTTCCACTAGCAAAGTGCCGGAAGCTTTCCCACACTAATCCTTGGAGCCAGGTCCTTTGATCTTGTTGCCTTGTCCATTGAGAAGATGTATCTGGACAGTACAGCTCACATCCCAAAAGAAAGAGGCTGCTAGATCTGGACTATGTTGGTTGGGGGACTTTAGAGCTTCTGTCATACGGTTATGACTTGGCAGGCTGATCATAACAGAATCAGGTTGACAACACACAGCTACGCCAGTGGGAGAGAAATCATAAGCATACAGGATGAATGGGAGTGTTGACTATGTCATGTGTCCTGATTTGCCATTATTGCTCTGTATCACTTCATGTCTAAGAACAGACCTATTCACGATAATCCACAGGTTCTCATGCTAAAATATAGCCAGATTAAGAATCTGTAATCAAATATTTATTAAATTGTACTTTTAAAGCTGCAACATGTATTTTTGGGGGGTGACCTGAAAAAATTCACATTGACAGATCTATAACTCGCATTTCTTTCTCATTGAAAGCAAGTCTAAGAAGCAATAGATATCTTCTATGTGTGCTATTTCTATGCTTCCCGTTCTTAAGTTTCATTTTTACTTATTTTACTTTTACGTTTTGTAAACCAGCTTCAAGCAGCTGAAAATACAATATGTTGGGTTATGGATAATATATTTCACAGTGGTTTAGATGGTTTAGCCTTCCCTGTAGCTCAGTTGGTAGAGCATGGTGTTTGCAACACCAGGGTTGTGGGTTCGATTCCCACGGGGGGCCAGCACAGAAAAAAAAATGTATGAAATTGTATGAAATGTATGCATTCACTAATGTAAGTCGTTCTGGATAAGAGCGTCTGCTAAATGACTAAAATGTAATTACGGATCCCTGTTCGCAGCAGCTATTCTTCCTGGGTTCCAGCAAAATTAAGGCAGTTACAATGATTCTCTCCACTATACTTGCTCGTTTGGTCACACAAACTGAAATGGGCCAACTATTAGAATTTTAGCAACCAGGAAATGGTGTAGTGATTTCTGCAAAGTGCATCTTTAACATCTTTAACTCAAACTTCAGTTTCACACCGTAGCCTTAAACTGGACAATATTTATTTGTGTAGATATTCTCCTGGTTCACATACATTTGATACTGCCATCCCACATTGTTTATGAAAATGTATAACACTCCAAAATATACCGAAACCCTAAAGATCTTTATTTATTAAATGCATTTAAGTTATGTTGTTTTTGAACTGCTAGCTTGTAGCCTAGAAATTACTTTCAGATACCAAGATGCTTTCTGTCTTTTCAATGGCTCTTTTGCTTATCGCTCACCAGTATTGTGTTGTGCCAGACAAAGAGATGCATTGAACATTGAAGGTGTCATCCAATTTGGTCTGTGCGTGTATTAAATTAATGTTGTTGTGTTTGCGGAGCAAAATTACTCTAGGGTAAATGGAACAGAGACACTCCACTTGTGGTAACTAGGGAGACGGACACTTCACTGTAACCTGCCAATGTCAACACCCCTTATCCTCTAGATCCATAGGCTTTCTATAGAAGGCGCTAATGGGTGCTATAGCTTACTGTATTTGCAACTGTCACTTGAGCCATAATTCACATAATATGACCGTACCTCACTTAGCTCTGCCTTGTGTCTGAATGTTGTGACGTTTGTAGGTAAACTGGCTTTCTTTAGATGCATTATGCAGAATCGCTCCTCCGTTTCCTGGTTGCTAAAATTTGAATAGTTAGCCTAATTTCAGTTTGTGACAAAACAAGCAGTCATTGTGCAGACAATCATTGTACCATCTGAACCGCAGTGAAATATCTTTAACGTAATCAAAAATGCTGTTTAAAGCTGGTGTACAAAACCGACCGTAAAAGACACAAAAACTAAACTTAAGAACATGAAGCATAAAAATAGATTATATGGAACAGATCTACTGCTTCTTAGATTTGCTTTCAATGAGAATGACAGGTCTATAATACACATTTCTATGCAAATTTGGTTGGGTCGCCCAAAATGTTACATATTGTAGCTTTTAAGTAAATGATTGAAGTGTAGGCATATCATGCTGCTATTCAGCTGCCTGCTCTAACAGCAGCTTTTACTGTAAATAAAGTGAATCGAATGCTTTTTATACTACGTGGACTACGTCAATGAAGAAGAATCCCTTTTGGGGTTATGAGGGTTTAGCACTCTACTCATGATCAATACTAGGATTGCAACATTTTTGGGACTTTCAATAAATGACATGGTTTTTCCGAAATCCTGGTTGGAGGATTCCCGAAATCAGGAAGGAATATGCAGGAAATCCAGACTCCTCATAGCAGGATTTATGGAAAAACCGGTAATTTATTGAAAGTTCCAGGCATTTTGCAACCCTAATCAATGCCATGAGTAAATCCATCTACTCAATCTGAGTGTCTATGAAAACATGAAGTGACAAGCACAAAATGTCCCACTTCTGCGCGCAGGGCACTTGGCGGTCAGCTGGATTTCCCTTACACCATTTACCGTTGACCCTCCGCCTACCACATGAACTGAGCAACATCTTCCATTTTCTAGAGCTTTCTGGAGCTCCCATGCTACGTCAATGCAGTGGCAGTTCTAGACCATTTCAACTGGGGGGGCCAAGCTGGGGCCAGTTGTACTGTTAGAGGGGCCAATTACATTAGACGTTATTTTTGTCATATCGTTTTCTTCACTGCATTGCAGGTATTAGCAGGCAAAAGACCATGTTCATAATCATCATCTGTGCCAATGTCTAATAACGGATGTAAAAAAAGAACGATAGCAAAAATTAGTTATGTAAAAATTATTTCATACTCCACATTTAGGGGGGCCACAAGGGGGTCCAAAATTGTTGTCACAGGGGCACGCGGGCACACAAGCTAATGAGCAGCCGTTCTGACTGCAACATTTTAACAGTACATTTCATTATTAGAATACACCTTTTATTTAAAATGTAAAATATTTCAAATAACACAATAGCATTTTCATTAGTTTGTTACTGTAGGCTATATGTCAAATCAAAAAAACACCAAAGTTCAAGTGTTCATTTAATTTTATTTGTGGAGTGCCTTTTTGTTACAACAGAAACCATATGTGTTGGAACATGGTAACGGCTTCTTTTTATACTGATAAAAGAAATACCCCAACCACCAAGACGCACGGTCAGCAAGACGCGTGGTCAAAGGATGAAAACATCCGCAGCCTAAACATCATTATAAGTGCCATGTGGCCTTGATAAATAGTGAAAATCATCACAAAGCAAAAATGGCATTATAATGAATACAAGTGTCAATATGACAGCAGTAAAAATGGTCAGCTTGTGCTTACATTGTGTGCGTCTGTAGTGCGTAATAGTGTCTGGTTTACTCTTTGTGTCCCTGTCGTCTTGTCATTTTTCAGCACCGTTGTGTAGTACAGCGGCTGGGCAAGTGCCTTATTTTGTGCAGAGGGAGGGAGCTCCCGATTCCCTTCGTTCATGGTGCCGGCCAATGTGAAGAGAATACATTTGCCAAAGTAAGGTTCCACAAGCCTCCTCCCCATATTCTCTGACATTCGCTCACCTGCTGCCCGATGTGGATATTTCCCCAGATGTTGAATGCCATTCAGCAGTTACAATTACGCACTCTCTCACTGTATAGCTTACTCCAAGGAGGGCAGAGTACACTGATTAGACTGGATTCAGTGGACTGATATAGGGTGCGTACCATTTTGAGATTATAATTAGAGCAGATTGAGCCAGTTAAGCTCAATATTGCTTGGTATACTCTGAGGCTTTTTCTTTTCATATGGTGTGTTTGAGTACGCTCAGATTTGTGTTCCTTTTTTACCTTTGATAGAGGGAATCCAAATTGAGCAAGGTTACGCTTGAACACAGATCTAAGTTGAACTCAGGCCTGTGGTTACATGTCATTTCATTTGTCAAATATGTAGGCCTAAATAACTGATCATTCACTATCTTCCACATTATAATCAGACGGTAAGACATTAGAGATTGTCTCCAGTTGTAAATATTCTGTTTCACCAGAGGCCTAAGCTCAAATCATCAGTATCAGTCAATCGTAGCACTGCGTGTGCCTCACTGTTGTCACTTCCGCTGACCTTTTCAGTAATGGTCCTCTATTGAGCTGATCCAGGAACTGCTCTCATCTCGGTTTCATGTATCTGGAGTGGTATCTACTGTTCTCAAGTGGTCCTAAGAACCTTTTGGGAGTGGAACAATGGCATAGTCGACGATGGTGATGTGTTAGGCTAAGCTTCTGGGAGAGGGTAAAAAGGAGAAATACTTAGTTTGTGAAATATTGGAAAGCACTGTGGGCGCTTTTGTTGCAGGGAGAGAACATTTTAAGTGAAACTGAAAGAAGGTGAAAAGGGGTTTTTATGAGCTCATGTATGTCAAGATACCTTATTTTATGTAATTCCCCTTAATTGCCCCTGATTTTAAACTCAAATGTCAAATCAAGACTGAATGCTACATCAAATAGGGACCAGTTGAGGATTCATATTGAAATCCTCTCTATTGATGGGTTCATTCGCTTCACCTTTTCCATCATTTCCAAAAACTGAAATGTTCCTTTTAAGCCTGTGTGTCCAAATGTACGACAGCACATTGTTCATCAAGTCCACAAACGTATCACTTTAGCTCCATTTGACAGATTATATGTACGGTTTGTTCGGAGATGAAAGAATTGCACATCTTAAATGGATTTAGCTCCATACAGAAGTACATCTGAGCATGGTGTACCTTTTTTAAAATACAAATAGGGCAGCTGTAACGACTGTAGGGACTAAAGAGGGCAGCTATGACCGCTGTATTAGCAGCTAAAGAGGGCAGCTATGACCGCTGTATTAGCAGCTAAAGAGGGCAGCTATGACCGCTGTATTAGAAGCTAAAGAGGGCAGCTATGACCGCTGTATTAGCAGCTAAAGAGGGCAGCTATGACCGCTGTATTAGCAGCTAAAGAGGGCAGCTATGACCGCTGTATTAGCAGCTAAAGAGGGCAGCTATGACCGCTGTATTAGCAGCTAAAGAGGGCAGCTATGACCGCTGTATTAGCAGCTAAAGAGGGCAGCTATGACCGCTGTATTAGCAGCTAAAGAGGGCAGCTATGACCGCTGTATTAGCAGCTAAAGAGGATCACTATGACCGCTGTATTAGGAGCTAAAGAGGATCACTATGACCGCTGTATTAGCAGCTAAAGAGGGCAGCTATGACCGCTGTATTAGCAGCTAAAGAGGGCAGCTATGACCGCTGTATTAGGAGCTAAAGAGGATCACTATGACCGCTGTATTAGGAGCTAAAGAGGATCACTATGACCGCTGTATTAGCAGCTAAAGAGGGCAGCTATGACCGCTGTATTAGCAGCTAAAGAGGGCAGCTATGACCGCTGTATTAGAAGCTAAAGAGGGCAGCTATGACCGCTGTATTAGCAGCTAAAGAGGGCAGCTATGACCGCTCTATTAGCAGCTAAAGAGGGCAGCTATGACCGCTGTATTAGCAGCTAAAGAGGGCAGCTATGACCGCTGTATTAGCAGCTAAAGAGGGCAGCTATGACCGCTGTATTAGCAGCTAAAGAGGGCAGCTATGACCGCTGTATTAGCAGCTAAAGAGGGCAGCTATGACCGCTGTATTAGCAGCTAAAGAGGGCAGCTATGACCGCTGTATTAGCAGCTAAAGAAGGCAGCTATGACCGCTGTATTAGCAGCTAAAGAGGATCACTATGACCGCTGTATTAGGAGCTAAAGAGGATCACTATGACCGCTGTATTAGCAGCTAAAGAGGGCAGCTATGCCCACTGTATTAGCAGCTAAAGAGGGCAGCTATGACCGCTGTATTAGGAGCTAAAGAGGATCACTATGACCGCTGTATTAGGAGCTAAAGAGGATCACTATGACCGCTGTATTAGCAGCTAAAGAGGGCAGCTATGACCGCTGTATTAGCAGCTAAAGAGGGCAGCTGTGACCGCTGTATTAGCAGCTAAAGAGGGCAGCTGGGACCGCTGTATTAGCAGCTAAAGAGGGCAGCTGGGACCGCTGTATTAGCAGCTAAAGAGGGCAGCTGGGACCGCTGTATTAGCAGCTAAAGAGGGCAGCTGTGACCGCTGTATTAGGAGCTAAAGAGGGCAGCTGTGACCGCTGTATTAGGAGCTAGAGGGCAGCTGTGACCGCTGTATTAGGAGCTAGAGGGCAGCTGTGACCGCTGTATTAGGAGCTAAAGAGGGCAGCTGTGACCGCTGTATTAGGAGCTAAAGAGGGCAGCTGTGACCGCTGTATTAGCAGCTAAAGAGGGCAGCTGTGACCGCTGTATTAGCAGCTAAAGAGGGCAGCTGTGACCGCTGTATTAGCAGCTAAAGAGGGCAGCTGTGACCGCTGTATTAGCAGCTAAAGAGGGCAGCTGTGACCGCTGTATTAGCAGCTAAAGAGGGCAGCTGTGACCGCTGTATTAGCAGCTAAAGAGGGCAGCTGTGACCGCTGTATTAGCAGCTAAAGAGGGCAGCTGTGACCGCTGTATTAGCAGCTAAAGAGGGCAGCTGTGACCGCTGTATTAGCAGCTAAAGAGGGCAGCTGTGACCGCTGTATTAGGAGCTAAAGAGGGCAGCTGTGGACGCTGTATTAGGAGCTAAAGAGGGCAGCTGTGACCGCTGTATTAGGAGCTAAAGAGGGCAGCTGTGACCTCTGTATTAGGAGCTAAAGAGAATCACTTTGACCACAGTATTAGGAGCTAAAGAGGGCAGCTGTGACCTCTGTATTAGCAGCTAAAGAGGGCAGCTGTGACCTCTGTATTAGCAGCTAAAGAGGGCAGCTGTGACCGCTGTATTAGCAGCTAAAGAGGGCAGCTGTGACCGCTGTATTAGGAGCTAAAGAGGGCAGCTGTGACCGCTGTATTAGGAGCTAAAGAGGGCAGCTGTGACCGCTGTATTAGGAGCTAAAGAGGGCAGCTGTGACCGCTGTATTAGGAGCTAAAGAGGGCAGCTGTGACCGCTGTATTAGGAGCTAAAGAGGGCAGCTGTGACCGCTGTATTAGGAGCTAAAGAGGGCAGCTGTGACCGCTGTATTAGGAGCTAAAGAGGATCACTATGACCACTGTATTAGGAGCTAAAGAGGGCAGCTGTAACAGCTACTGGGCCAGGTTGCTCGCTTCCTCAGCCTTTTACCACACAACCTACCTAGTTATGAACTGTAATTAAGCTTATTTACTGGCAGTGCGATCCCAATATGGGGAAATGGCATCAGGAATGAAAATCATTTCAATGAAAATGGGGCATATGGAGATGTGGAAATAACCTACAAGGGCATTTATTAGTAATCTGTTTGTGTTGGTAATGCAACGTTGTGGTGACTAATATTCAGCGAACAAGCAGAGAAGATTGAAACCAATTATGCTTCCCCCGCTTCCAGAAGTCACAGCGATCCCATTTCCATGTTATCTGAAACTTTGGCCTGTGAGCCTATACGACAACAAGCTGCCTGCCAATTAAGTTAACATGTTTAGCCTGGAAAGTACATATTTGTCAGAGCAAGGCAGCCTCACTCTACCACAGGCTGTAGCTGACATTGAAGCTGAGGTGGAGTGACGGTGCTATCTGGTTGACTAGCATAGCATAGTGTAGCCTACAGTATCATAGCGTTGCCTACAGTAGCATTGCCTAGCATAGCATGCAGTAGCATAGCCTTGACTTTCCTTGCCTAGCTTAGCGCTGCACTGGAGCCTGCTCTGTGACATTCCCAAGTAGAGGTCGACCGATTATGATTTTTCAACGCCGATACCGATTATTGGAGGGCCAAAAAAAGTCGATACTGATTAATCGGTTGATTTATTTTTTTATTTGTAATAATGACAATTACAACAATACTGAATGAACACTTATTTTAACTTAATATAATACATAAATACTATCAATTTAGCCTTAAATAAATAATGAAACATGTTCAATTTGGTTTAAATAATGCAAAACAAAGTGTTGGAGAAGAAAGTAAAAGTGCAATATGTGCCATGTAAAAAAGCTAACGTTTAAGTTCCTTGCTCAGAACATGAGAACATATGAAAGCTGGTGGTTCCTTTTAACATGAGTCTTCAATATTCCTAGGTAAGAAGTTTTAGGTTGTAGTTATTATAGGAGTTATAGGACTATTTCTCTCTATACGATTTGTATTTCATATACCTTTTGACTATTGGATGTTCTTATAGGCACTTTAGTATTGCCTGTGTAACAGTATCGCTTGGTTGCTCTTTTTTTGCAAATGCGCTTTTGTTAAATCATCCCCCGTTTGGCAAAGTTGGCTGTCTTTGTTAGGAAGAAATAGTTTTCACACAGTTCGCAACGAGCCAGGCAGCCCAAACTGCTGCATATACCCTGACTGTTGCAGAGGTGACACATTTTCCCTCGTTAAAAGAAATGAATGTTAGCAGGCAATATTAACTAAATGTGCAGGTTGAAAAATAAATACTTGTGTATTGATTTTAAGAAAGACATTGATGTTTATGGTTAGGTACACGTTGGCGCAACAACAGTCCTTTTTCGCGAATGCGCACCGCATCGATTATATGCAACGCAGGACAGGCTAGATAAACTAGTAATATCATCAACCATGTGTAGTTAACTAGTGATTATGATTGATTGTTTTTTATAAGATAAGTTTAATGCTAGCTAGCAACTTACCTTAGCTTCTTACTGCATTCGCGTAACAGGCAGGCTCCTCGTGGAGTGCAATGTAAAGCAGGTGGTTAGAGCGTTGGACTAGTTAACCGTAAGGTTGCAAGATTGAATCCCCAAGCTGACAAGGTAAAAATCTGTCGTTCTGCCCCTGAACAAGGCAGTTAACCCACCGTTCCTAGGCCGTCATTGAAAATAAAAATGTTCTTAACTGACTTGCCTAGTTAAAAAATATTTATAAAAAATAATAATTCAGCAAATCGGTGGCCAACAATGCCGATTACCGATTGTTATGAAAACTTAAAATCGGCCCTAATTAATCGGCCATTCCGATTTAATTGGTCGACCTCTATTCCCAAGTATTAGCGGTGACAAAAACCAGGTGCGATTCTGAGCTGCTTCCCCAAGCTCCATTAATTACCAGCTAGCGCTCTGCTCTGTGTGACAGGGAGGGGCTTTGGGGAGGAACGTTGTTGTTTGGGCTGATGTCTGTTTAATATAAAACTCTTAATTTACACCTGTTAGCAAACTCTAGTCTAGTTCAGTTTTTAATTTTTTTGTATAGTTCTCTCTGTTTCGCCTATACCTTTTACTTTGGATAATATAACATGAGCTTTTACACTTCTTCAATCACAATGGCCTAACAAATGTTTCCTGCCATACATTTGTTGAACAAATGCTTCTATGCCGTTCTCAAAACACTGTTTAGGGGGTAAATGCCACAGACAATTGCATAGACTGTGGTTGGCTTCCCCTTTGATTTATTTTACCATCTCAGTTCTAGCCCCACTTCTTGCCCTGATCAGATTGCAAAGAATTGCTTATGTTTGTCTAACTAGGGCCCAGAGTTTTATTTTTTCCTGGCCAGGTCACATGGTCAAGAACAATTAGGGTGCTGACTAAGTATAACCATTATGCAGTCATTTGATGATGTCACTCTCTAGTCTCCCATCAGTATGAAATGATGCAGGTTAGATAGATGAGTGCACCCATCTAATCAGTCATAGATCCGGCAGCATCACATGCAACATGGATCCTAGCGCTACAAATGTGTTAGACTGTTAGCCCACTTTGCAACTAGGAGGATCAGGATGCTTTTAACATGGAGAAATGAGTTATGTAATCCATAGAAGGTGCAGCCTGGCCCTTGGACATTAACACAGGGATTAGTGGGGGTATTAGTGTCTGAATGCATTACAGGTCTATTAGGTGGATGATGGAGTGCAGACTAATGTGCCAGACCCAAAATTACAATGTTATATTGACTTTAATTGCCTGGACTTTTGTTTTGATAATGTTATAATCTATCAGAAGAAAACACGGATTTATCTAGAATAGGAACAGGGAAAGTCGAGTTGAATCTTTTTAATCCTCGAATCCCATTTTAGTGGGGATGATATGGTACAGTGTAATGCATTGGTAAGTGGCTGTTCTTATTATTGTGTCTGTTTCGCAGATTATTTTCGCTGGAAATTATGTTAAGCAGCCACAGACGGCCATGTCAAAATAATATGCAGTGAAGAGTATAAACCACGTGTCAAAGATCCTTCTATTATGTGTTATAGGCCTACATGCATGGTGTTGAGACGGTTTGTGCAAACGGCATTGATTCAACTCAGTGGGAGTTATTCTCATTGTGTGGTTGATAATGTTTTTTTGTCTGCTTTATTGTTGAAGAACTCCAGGCTCTCAGAGGAAGGATATATTTCATCGGAAAAACAGTTTTAGGGCTTCTTTCATTTTTTTCACATTAAATCACTGTGACAGGCTGTGCTTCGCAGTAATTTCCTTCTTCGAACCTTAAATATAAATTGAATTTGCATCATTTTTTTGTACTTTGTTTTTAAAGACCTGGGGGGATTTTTCTTCCAATGTGGCATTATCCATTTGGACATGATCCTGGAACTTGATATCTCTGCATCTGTGATATGTGCACTATGGTTGCCAAGGCAGCGGGCTTGGCTGATCCACGTTGAAAGTGGTTGAGTCACAAATGGCACCCTCTTCACTATATAGTGCACTACTTTTGACCAGTGCCCACTATGTAGGGAATAGGGTGCCATTCGCGACGCAAGCAGTGTGCCCTCCCAACTGGTACTGGGAAGAGACAGGGTCCAAGCTAAGCCATAGGGAGGATACCACACTGCAAATGCAAAGGCATGTCATTTTCACGCCAACATAGAACATATGGGGATTTTATTGATCATAGTCATAGAGGGTCGTAATTCTTAAGTCCGCCTGCTTGCAGGTCTAAGAATATTCTATTGGTTCCCAGGAAGCATTGTGTCCCAGACTGTTTCTCATTTTTCTCATTTCCAATCCCGACTTGCCATCTGAACAGAGCCTTATTATGGAACCACAGTCTTGTTGTGAAGGTTGAAATAAGTAAAGGACAATGGCATGGGTAGACGTTTCGGAAGCGCGTTTGCAGTCAGCACAATGTTCACCTGTTATTGACAGGAATTGAAAAATTCCTCTGTGGATTTGAATTGAAATGTCAAGTTGTCTGTATCAGTAGAGCTGCGGTTTGAGGCGTCAACTGCTTCCATCCTTTTGAGGCAATATCATTCTATATGGATTGATGCACACACTCTTTGCTGCATGGCCTCGAGGGAGACAATATTAGCACATTGTTTGACATTTTCTACATTGTGCATCCACAATTCTGATGACAAAGCTGCAGTTTGTATTAAACATATACTTTATTCACTTAAAACGAATACAAATACTGCAATTGCTGTCTTCCAAGTTTTAATTTGAGTCATATGGTTCATGAACTTAACATTGCGATTTTATACAATTTAATACAAATATATACATATATCTCAATGTGTCCACATTCAGCTTTATACATATTTGAATGTATGTGTTATTATCAGGGTTCACATATTCAACTGAATTCTTGTTTCATTCTAAGTACTGCGCTATGCATACATTCATCATCAATAGTCTCTCGCTCTTACATTCACTGAAAACCCACTCTCAGAAAACATTACCGAATAACTATCAACCCATTCTCCTGTTATTTCCTTGATAACTCTGCCTCTCTTTCCTCTGCTAATGTCTCCAGCCCAATCTAATGGGCAATAAGCTTCAGCCTTGATTAAACTACATCTACCATCACACTGCCCTGGACAGAACACACAGGGGGTGAGATGGAGACATTTCTCTTTGTGTGTGTGTGTGTGTGCGTGTGTGTGTGTGTGGTGGAGCCATTCCCTCTGAGCCATGGAGCTTATGGAGTCACTAATAGGAACTGTCACACTGTTCAAAACGTCACACCCAATGACTCCAGTGGAAATGAAGCCATAGTCAAGTCTCAGTTCAACCTAATAAATAAAAATTTTTGGGATTTAAGATTCGTATGATCCTGGTTTTGATTACTGCTGAGTAGAATGTGTCAGTGATGGATATATGAAGAGATCAACGCATTCTACTCCTATAGGGCGGAGCACAATTGGCCCAGGCTCGTCCGGGTTAGGGTTTGGCCGGGGTAGGCCGTCATTGTAAATAAAAATTTGTTCTTAACTGACTTGCCTAGATAAATAAAGGAAAAAAAACAACAATAATAAAACATTAAAATACATTGTTACTACTAATGTAAGGTTACTACTAACACGGTAGTAGTTCATGTTCTATACATATTGCAGTTAGGTATCTATGTTTAAATGATGCAAAATAAATGAGCATACGAAGTACATTCAGTAGATATGCACTCGTCAAACAGCGCATTGGATTAGCGACATCGTAGAACTCCACTCGATTTGAGCGAGCGATTTCCACGAGCAACAGAACTGAAGTGGAGATGTTACACATGTCTCATTTTAAAATTCCAACAGGTTGTCATTGTTTTTTAAATAAACTTTGTGACATGGAAAGTGAGTGATGCATATTGCAGGAGTATGAAACCGGGAAGGCATTGAGCAACATCAACAAAGTTCTCACCTCTCGTGTTGTTGTTTTGCACAGCCTGCTGTAGTGAGAGTGGAACGTAGTGTTATAGATGTGTCAGTGAGGTGAAATGCGATCTTGTTTTCTCTCACCTCCTGACCACAGAACATCATATCACTCCCACTCCAGCAGGGAAACTGAACTGAGCCTTTGTTTGTCTCTGGACTTAGTGCTATGCTTTGTAACCACGGATAATGTATGAATGCAAAAGTTATTACATCTGTGTTTTTTTTGCATTCACAGGCTTATGTGACATGGGATTTTTAAGATCTGCATCCAAAATGTATTACCTCTGTGTGGGTAGGCAAAGGACCAAATGCCAACCGTCTAACAGTCTGAATGACAATATCAAATGCTTGTTGGATTTGATGAACTCTATTGCATTCTCCACTGATTTTCCACCCGATTTCATCCCAACTCACATCGTTTATAGGCCTAATTCATGGCAATATCAACCACAGACTAGATACTGCACTTTGTGAGTCATACATGCACCTGATAACTGGTATGAGTCAGAAAGGTTACAATGGGAAACGTTCTAGGTTGTTTTTGCCGTGTTATTTCCTGTGGTGTTTCTCATGTGAGCCTGCCTGCTCGGTGCACTGCTCCAGGGACTCTGCAGAAAGTGTGCATCGGGTCGGTGACTTTTAGCCGAGGTAACCTAACCGCTTCCTGCCCTCCGCAATCCTCACTGTTGTTTACTGTCTGGTCTTTTAATCCCGCGCAATCCCTCAACTAGAGACTTAAACTGGATGCACTACATTGTTGGAACCTGGGTACTATTAAGGGTAGTTGCTTCGCCAAAGGGAGGGGGCGAAATAGGCCACCTCCCATGTATTGTATTGACGTGTTCGTCTGCAGTTCCCACGGGGGACCAGTACGGGGCAAAAATGTATGAAATGTATGCATCCACTACTGTAAGTCGCTCTGGATAAGAGTGTCTGCTAAATGACTAAAATGTAAAATGTAAAATGCAGTTGCTGTGTTTTGAATGTCTAAGATCACTTCTTAATCTTCATAGCATCTCTGAATCGTGCCGACAAAGATAAGACAAGGCAGGTTTAGGAAGCAAACTCTGGTAGATTAAGGTGTTTACACACACACAGGCACGTGCGTGTGCACACACACAGAGCACTCTTGTCTGAGAGACTTGCCATGGGCCTAGGGGGCGTGGTGTAGCGTTTTTGTTTAACTTAATTAAGCTAGGGAGTTGGGATCGTAGCGCTATCACGGCTCAGCGTGTCCCGCGGCTCATTTGCTAATCCCAGACCGCTCTGAGAGGTAGTGGTAGAGCCATGCATTTTCATTAACCACATCCCAGTTATCCATCCTACAATCTAAGCTTGATGCCCTCAATCTCACACAAATTATCATTGAACATACCAGGTACAACCCCAAATCCGTAAACACGGGCACCCTCATAGATGTCATCCTAACTAACTCGCCCTCCAATTACACCTCTGCTGTTTTCAACCAAGATCTCCGAGATCACTGCCTCATTGCCTGCATCCGTAATGGGTCGGCGGTCAAACGACCACCCCTCATCACTGTCAAACGCTCCCTAAAACATTTCAGCGAGCAGGCCTTTCTAATCAACCTGGCCGGGGTATCCTGGAATGACATTGACCTCACCCCGTCAGTAGATGATGCCTGGTTATTCTTTAAAAGTGCCTTCCTCACCATCTTAAATAAGCATGCTCCATAAAAAAAAAATAGAGCTAGGAATAGATATAGCCCTTGGTTCACTCCAAACCTGTCTGCCCTTTGACCAGCACAAAAACATCCTGTGGCGTTCTGCATTAGCATCGAATAGCCCCCGTGATATGCAACTTTTTAGGGAAGTTAGGAACCAATATACACAGGCAGTTAGGAAAGCTAAGGCTAGGTTTTTCAAACAGAAATTTTCATCCTGTAGTACAAACTCAAAAAAGTTCTGGGACACTGTAAAGTCCATGGAGAATAAGAGCACCTCCTCCCAGCTGCCCACTGCACTGAGGCTAGGAAACACTGTCTCTACCGATAAATCCACAATAATTGAGAAATTCAGTAAGCATTTTTCTACGGCTGGCCATGCTTTCCACCTGGCCACCCCTACCCCGGTCAACAGCCCTGCACTCCCCACAGCAACTCGCCCAAACCTCCCCACTTCTCCTTCACCCAAATCCAGATAGCTGATGTTCTGAAAGAGCTGCAAAATCAGCCGGGCTAGACAATCTGGACCCTCTCTTTCTAAAATTATCTGCTGAAATTATTGCAACCCCTATTACTAGCCTGTTCAAACTCTTTCGTATCGTCTGAGATTCCCATAGATTGGAAAGCTGCCGCGGTCATCCCCCTCTTCAAAGGGGACACACTCTAGACCCAAACTGCTACAGACCTATATCTATCCTACCCTGCCTTTGTAAGGTCTTTGAAAGCCAACTTAACAAACAGATTACCGACCATTTCGAATCTCACCGTACCTTCTCCGCTATGCAATCTGGTTTCAGAGCTGGTCATGGGTGCACCTCAGCCACGCTCAAGGTCCTAAACGATATCATAACCGCCATCGATAAGAGACATTACTGTGCAGGCATATTCATCGACCTGGCTAAGGCTTTTGACTCCGTCATTCACAACATTCTTATTGGCAGACTCAACAGCCTTGGTTTCTCAAATGATTGCCTCGCTTGGTTCACCAACTACTTCTCCGATAGAGTTCAGTATGTCAAATCGGAGGGCCTGTTGTCCGGACCTCTGGCAGTCTCTATGGGGGTGCCACAGGGTTCAATTCTCGGGCCGACTCTCTTCTCTGTATAAATCAATGATGTCGCTCTCGCTGCTGGGGATTCTTTGATCCACCTCTACGCAGACGACACCATTCTGTATACCTCTGGCCCTTCGTTGGACACTGTTAACTAACCTCCAGATGAGCATCAATGCCATACAACTCTCCTTCCGTGGCCTCCAACTGCTCTTAAATGCAAGTAAAACTAAATGCATGCTCTTCAACCGATTGCTGCCCGCACCTGCCCGCCCGTCCAGCATCACTACTCTGTACGGTTCTGACTTAGAATATGTGGACAACTACAAATACCTAGGTGTCTGGTTAGACTGTAAACTCTCCTTCCAGACTCACATTAAGTATCTCCAATCCAAAATGAAATCTAGAATCGGCTTCCTATTTCGCAACAAAGCATCCTTCACTCATGCTGCCAAACATACTGAACGAACTACAAAAATCTCTGAAGCTGGAGACTCTTACCTCCCTCACTAGCTTTAAGCACCAGCTGTCAGAGCAGCTCACAGATCACTGCACCTGTACATAGCTCATCTGTAAATAGCCCATCCAATCTACCTCATCCCCATACTGTTATTTATTTATCTTGCTCCTTTGTACCCCAGTATCTCAACTTGCACATTCATCTTCTGCACATCCTACCATTCCAGTGTTTAATTGCTATATTGTAATTACTTTGCCACCATGGCCTATTTATTGCCTTACCTCTTATCCTATCTCATTTGCACATGCTGTATATAGATTTTTCTACTGTATTATTGATTGTATGTTTGTTTATTCCATGTGTAACTCTGTTGTTGTATGTGTCGAACTGCTTTGCTTTATCTTGGCCAGGTTGCAGTTGCAAATGAGAACTTGTTCTCAACCAGCCTACCTGGTTAAATAAAGGTGGGAAGAATAAAAAATCCCCTGTAACGCGCACACAATCAAGTGCACATGAGAACGTGTCTCACACACACTGTTAACACTAGACTACACACTCCAATAAAATACCCTTACGTGTCAAACTTTTACTCAAACCCCAATGGGAAGGTATACCCATCTCCCTTTACTTTGTCGACGCCTCAAATGTTCTTCCGAGAGACACAACCGGAAATTAGATGGACCCTGTTGTGACTCACCTATAGCCTGGAGGTGTCTACAAGGTCTCTAAAAGCAGCGATGTAGTATTAGGTGGGCCCTGAGTTTTTCCTGGTCAGGTCACATGGTTAGAGGCATGGCTTTGACCATACAGGAAGAACTGCAGAGATGGATGCCTGATGTTTTGTGTACATTTGTATGAGCATTTCTGTTTGTCTGTCCTCCTTGTAGCCTGGTAATGGATATGACCCCATCATCAACTCCGCTATCCAAACATTAGCAGCTGTGTTTATTGGACTGCGCCCATAACCCACAATTTACCCCTTCCTACCCTCCCTTCATCCTCCTTCTCTACCCAGTGCTGACATCATGCAATAACGGGGCAAAGTTTGGGAAAATAATACCTTATTTTTTTATGTAAATCCTTTTATAGTTCCTGATATCAGTGGATTTCCTTTCAAAAATGTTGACTGAGTGCAGATGTAACTTTTTTTTTGGTGAGTTACTGCTATGTACTTTACTTGTCTGATCAGGCTAATGAGGACATCAACCATTGGTTAGATCATTCATGTCAAGACAGCACTGTCTCATTGTGAACAACGGTGTGACAAACAGGGTCTTTTTAGTCGTATTACTGGGGATTCAGTTGAAGTCTTTTGGCACACAGTATTGTGTTGAGAAGCTTTGGGGTAGATGCAGCACGTCTTCTAGTCAGAAATGGTACAGTATAACAAAAAAAGGATATTGAGTAATTTTAAAAGGGTTGAAAACACAATGAAGGGCCCCATTATAGATATCTCTCTTCTAAATGTAGAAATGGCACATTGATTTTACACTCATTAAAACTGTGAGTACTGTAAATTGTCAATCATGAGCATACTTCATTCAGCATACTGATTGACACTTGATAGGAACATGGTATGGAGAAAAAAATGTATGAAATATATGCATTCACTACTGTAAGTTGCTCTGGATAAGAGCGTCTTCTAAATGACTAAAATGAAAAATGTAAATAGCTGCAGAAGCTATGTTCCTATCATGTTCCAATCAGGTGTCAATCAGTATGCTGTACTTTTGTATACTTTTTAGTCAGTAGTTCTGAAAGTAGCGCTCACGAACCAAAAGTGGTCCACGAAAATGGTGTACTACGTCACGTGCAAATATGTGCACAGTCATTTTCTCTCGCTTTGCTGTGGGTGCATCATGTGCCTCTTGCTAGCTGTCACTCATATGGCGAGGGGTTGAAGCTCATTGGTTGAACCCAATTTTCTAGATTGCTGACCCACATGGTGGAAAATGTCGCAGCACAGCTTCCAGAAAAACCGTTGCTTTCAAATTAGGGATTTAGTGGTTGAGTGAGGTAAAACAGTCATTTTACTCATAGATTGTGCATGTATGAACTACACATTGACATATCAAGAGATTTACAAAATACTTAGTAGTCGCCAAAGTACCGGAGCATGTCTTTAACGAAGCCTTGTCATCGCTGATGCACAAACAGCTTGATGGAGCGTGAAAGCTGCAATATGCAACTTTTTGGGCGATCCGACCAAATTCATATGTAAATGTGTGTTTATAGACCTGTCATGCTCATTGAAAGCAAGTCTGAGAAGCGGTAGATCTGTTCTATGTGTGCTATTTCTATGCTACCCGTTCTTAAGATTAGTTTTTGTATTTTTACTTTCGTTTTTTACATCAGTTTGAAACAGCTGAAAATACAATATTTTTGGTTATGGAAAATATATATCACAGCGGTTTAATTGGTAAAATTATTCTCTACAATATACTTGCTTGTTTTGTCACATAAACTGAAATTAGGTGAACTATTAGAATATTAGCAACCAGGAAATGGCGGATCAATTTCTGCATAGTGCATCTTTAAATTAGGCCCTTGACATCTGACTACATTAACAAGCCTGTTGGCTAATTTTGTCATTTTGGAGTCACTGCAATCAAACCCTTCAACATGGTCTGTCAATCTGTCGCTACACCTTCAGGGTATTTTCTGCTTCACAGATTCCATGTACCTCGTTAGACACTGTGGACACCAACCTGCAATGACGTGTGATGTTGACCGGTGTTTCAGTGAAATCTAGCTACAGTATCTTCACAAACTGTTCATAGATTTGTCTTAACACCTCAAATGTTTTAATACCTAATACGTCTTCATACCTGTAATGAATTATCCTAATTTATGACCTGTTATTCATCCTTGGAGAAAAGATTGTACGTTGCCTTGGTGATGCCAGGCTCCATTTCCGTTTTGTTCATGGCATCATCATTATGGAAGACAAGTAAATAGTCTCTCTGAAAATGAGAAAATACTCTCTCTGAAATGTTCCTTTGTTCCTTTCTAAATACAGATGATTCCCCCATATTGTCCTTCATCTCCTTCATGCTGCCTGTTGTGCCTCGTGGTTTGCAAGCTGCACTCTAAATCAGCCCAGTAATTTCATTTTCCCGGGGAAATTTTGTTCCGTAGAGAATTCCGTCCTGAGGCCTGTTCCCGAGCTCTAATGCTCTGCTTTGCTGTGAAAGCGAACAGACAAACGGTGCTCAGCGCGTCCCTGCTGATGAAATCACAGCCAGGCTCCAGGCGTCGGTCACCTCTGACCCCTCTGCCCAGTCAGGGAGGTCCTTGCTGACTCCATGGCAACGGCCCGGTTGGTGTAGGAGGCTGGGTAGCTGCTGAGCCCATCATAGCTGCTAGGTGCTGGCAACCGTCACCATCATTTTAGCTGAGTCATAGTAGCGTGTGTCCGGAAGAGCAAGGTCATGTAGTGTTGTTGACCATTTGGGATGTGATCTGCACCGTGTGATGGACTCCCCCAGGCGGGTTGTGTTGTTTCTTTGGCTCAGCATCACTTCAAATGAGCAACACACTGGTAGCAGACTAGCCTAGCCTTGACGTTAGATCCAGTTAGATCTCAAGCCCTGAGAGCGAGAGAGTTAAAGTCTGTAGGTGTGCATGCGCACGTGTGTCTCTCAGAGAGCGATATAGAGAGAGAAACAGTGAGCGATGGATAGCAAATAGACTCAGAATGTCAGCGTCTCAGAGACCAATGTCGCCGCCACCACATCAAATCTCTCTATTTGAGCTCACTCCCCACTCTATTTTGCTGACATTTTAAACAGGACTCCCACCTGAAATCTCATCTAGGCCACAGCTCTCCAGCTCCCAGACATGGTTTCACAAGAAATCAATAGCCTTTTCTACTATCATCTGAAAGCCCTGGGCTGGGTCCCAAATGGCACCCTATTCCCTATATGGTCTACTTTCCTTATTTTCTTTAAAGTGATTGGAGCATTGAACAGGGCTTCTGGTCAAAAGTAGTGCACTGTATAGGGACGAGGGTGCCATTTGGGATACAGGAACATAACACCGCTATATAACGGCGAAACCTGTTCCATTATGGGTTTACCTTTGTGTTTGGACTACTACTTATCACCTGTTCCTTGTCATTGGATTTGGATGTAGTTCTTGAGGTGCTAGGGCTTATGTTTGCTCAATTAGCATTCATTTGGTTTGACGTAGTGAAAGGCCCCTACGAATTAGCAAGTTGCATTACACCTGCCGTTTCTCAATAAGACAGTGTTAATGAATGATATCCGGAGGCATATTTGGAGTTGCACACGGACTTTCTGTATTTCCTCCTCTGTTGACTCCTACATGCTCAGTCAGTAATGGAAATCGCACTGGTGGAGGAGTCAGATGCAGCATACATTATGCATTAGCCTATCTCGGTCATTAGTGTTAATACACTGGGCTGATGAGCTTGTTAGCATTAGCCGGGGGGGGGGGGCTGTTAAAGCTGCAATCAGCAGTTGAAACAATAACAAAGCGTTATTCCCGGTAAATGCTGGGAGAGGGGCTGAGGAAATGTAACCTCTCTCAAACATCTCCAATTGTATATTTATGTACGACAATTGTACTTAGCTCATGAGGCATTTATAAGAAATATTCTTCATGAATCAGTGGTTACATATAATTAATTCACAAGTCAACAAAATTGATGTAGCAACTGCAGATTGCCCCTTTAAGTTCAAGGCTAACTGTGTGGGTGTGGAGATACAGCCACAGAAAGCACTGATGCGTTAGCCCGGTCACTTAGGCTTATTACCGTCTCATTGGGAAACTGCGTGGTTCACCCAGTGATGTCATATCCCTTTCCATATATTCAGGGCTCCTGAGGGGCGCAGCGGTCTAGGGCACTGCATCTCAGTGCTAGAGGCGTCACTACATACCCTGGTTCGATTCCAGCCTGTATCACAAACCGGCCGTGATTGGGAGTCCCATAGGGCGGCGCACAATTGGCCCAGCATTGTCCGTGTTTGGCCGAGGTAGGCCGTCATTGTAAATAAGAATTTGTTCTTAACTGACTTGCCTAGTTAAATAAAGGTTCAAATCAAAAAAGAAAATTCAGCAGCCTTCTCTAGTTCTCATACCATGATGATATAGCCCAAGTGATCCCACCGCCAGCCAACGAAAACGCATCCATGGGTCGCCCACACTGGTTTGAACTCACTGTCGTGTTCATTAGGCTAGGAGTACATGGACTTGAGTGACTACCTGAACTTGGCCAATAACAAACACACATATTCTTGTTCAGTTTCAAAACGTTTTGCAACGGTGTGCCCTAATGAACACGGCCCTGGTTATAGGTGATGGGTTAGACCTATGGAAGCGTGTATGAAAGGGAATACTTTTCTGCTCTGGTTGTCCTATAAGCAACACTGTCAGTGAGTTCAGACGAGCACGGGTGCAAAGAAGACGGTGTGGCTTTGTAAACATGTAAGATAACACCTTTGCAACTGCAAACCCAAGTATTGTGGTTGTGCTCAATGTGCTACAACAGTGACCGAGTCTTGCGTCCCAAATGAGACCCTATTCTCTATATAGTGCACTACTTTTGACCAAGATTAGTGCACTGCATATGGAATAGGGTGCTATTTGGAATGCATACAGTAACACAAACCTCATAATCCACTCAATCTTCCTCGTTGTAGGCCCATGTCATTGTGCTCACTCATTCATTCATTCATTCATTCATTCATTCATTCATTCATTCATTCACTTATTCAATACAGTTTATGACTGTTAAAAGGATATTAGTCAACCGTTTCCTCAATAGAGCCAATCAATGCCTTAGGCTGCAACTGTAACCACACTGCTAATTACTGTCTACTACACACATAGACAGCCTGTTAGTCCAAAGAGTGAACAACTAGGCAGAATGAAGGTATAAGATGTAGGGTTTAATTACGTTTGCTGCCCTGATGAATGTGTAGTATACCCAAACAAACAGCTTAGTTGCAGAGCAAAAATAGGATTTGGGTTTCGAAGGGCGGAAAATCAATTGGCTCTATACGAATGAGTCAAGCGTTCTGTTGCAGGGAGAACACGTGTAGCCTTACCAGTTAGTGTACATGATATCCATCACGGTTCCGGAAGCTGGCTGGTACCTTTTATGGAACTCCACAACTACGTCCCAAATGGCTCCCTATTCCACCATAGAGCTCTGGTCCAAAGTTGTACACCACAAAGGCAATAGGAAGCCATTTAGAACGCTTCCTACATTCCCTCTCACTATAGGCCTACTGAGCTTGGCTGATTGCTTTGCTCTGCTATTCTCTGCTCAATTCTGGCCATTCTTGCATCAAGACGGCCTCCTGATCCCGCAAGCTTACATACATGAATGTAAGCTCGCGGGATCAGGTGGCTTGCAAGGCTAGCGTCAAGATCCTACCCTGGTTAAACCAGACTGAACGCTACACTCACTCTTCTTGACAAGTGAAGTGAAACAATAGATCAGTTAGGTTAAACCAGGCTATCAGGATCCCCCTCCCATTCCCTTGCAGTCAAGAATGTCCTCTCCACTTAGCTGCATTGTCAGCGATTATAGTGCGTATGCCACAACTGTCCTAGCTTGACTGGCACTGACGGCCAGGACTGTTAGCCAGAGGGGGGCAATAGAACAGTAAAACCTTGTCCATGGCGGGCATAGAAATAGAATGACTAGAATGGCAGGTATTTTTTCTAATGTCAGTTGTCATCAAGGAACATTGACTTGAATGGGACTGTCCATTCTAATAATTGTGTATCTATAATGGCTGGTATTGTAACTTCTCGCTGCTGCTCTTAGGGCTTTGATAATAAACTGCCTCTGTGCTGATGAAGCAATAGCCATTGCAATAGCCCTCGAGGTAACACAGTACCACAGGAAGCCACAACATTCATAGTGATGTGCCTAACCCAGAGGTGCCCAGTGGATTGTGGGTGTTTTATGGTGACGGTTGAACTTTGCCCTGGGTGGTGATGGGTAATAAGGATCCTCAGATGATATGTTGTTGTGGTGGGGTCACGACGTCATAGAGGAGAGACGGACGCTGGCTGATTTGGAGTGTTTGTCTGAAGATAATCTATATAACTCATTGTCGACCACATTCTCTGAGGTATTTTTTCAAGGACAAAAGGAATACTAGAGATATGGTCAGGGTGTACTGGAAAAGGAGATACAGTATAGCATAATATAATTATTCGATTATGTTTTATGGAGCACAGAAACCAGAAGGGTTCAATTGCTGCATTAGTTCATAAAGACTACAAACGTCATCCATTAATGTTATCCATCATGCTGAGTCTTCCAAAAATGTGACCCGTTTCAAGGAACTATTGTAGGCGTATGTTGCATGTCTCTACTTCACAGGAGAGGCATTTTAACATTTATTTAGAATTTTTATCAAAATAAGTTTTGGGGCAGAAATGCCTTCTGGAACATGTGAACTTTCATGTGCCTTAATAACAAACGTGTATGCAATTTGTAAATACGAATACAATTGTTAAATAACGAGCATAGTTGGTTAAGCCATGGAAAAATACAGGAAACTTCCTGCTAATGGAAGATAATGGATGGGCTGGGCATGCGGAGACATGAGTTCAGATTGGTCTGCCATGTAGCATGCTTCTGTCTGTAACATGAGCTGCTAATTATGAGTGCATAATCCTGTCTACCTGAGCTTTTTTGAAAGATATGAAGAACTGAAAAAGTTTTGCTACTGCTCTCAACATTGCTGCCCTGAAGTTAATAGTGCTATCGACAAAGCTCAGTGGGAAAACGTTGTGATGAACTACTTTCTGGAGGATGATCGTACCATGCTGACTCTCTCTGACTCCGAAAATGAATCAGACAATGAGGAAATCCCTTCGGTAAAAAAATTATAATTAAACCAGACATTGTAGAGTCTTCTGCATTTAAATATTTTTAATTTTTATTTTTTGTCATTTTTAGCAGACGCTCTTATCCAGAGCGACTTACAGTAGAGTGCATACATTTTTATTACATTTTTACATACTGGCCGCCCGTGGGAATCGAACCCACAACCCTGGCGTTGCAAGCGCCATGCTCTACCAACTGAACTACAGTGGGACTGATGACAATGGTGGGGAAGAAATGGTGTTGTTGACAGAGTTTTGAAATTAGTGGAATGCCCGGTGGAAGCAGAGAGATTATTGCTAAATGTGGAGAGAGTCCAAAAAGAGAGCACGGAAAGAAGGCTGTTGTATAAAACACCTGTCTCGGGTAAGTCTAGTTACATCTTCAGATATTATACCTTTCTAATTTTGCCAAAGTTGTTTTCATTGCAAGTTAACGTTAGCTAGCTAGCGTTAGATAGCTAGCTAGCTAACATTAGCTGGCTCGCTAGCTAACGTTATGTGTATGATCTGTGTAGGAGCTCTAGAAAGAGGCTTGAGTTCCCGAGTTGGATGACCGTTCAAATCTATTTTTCCCAGTCATTTTTTTATTTTTATTTTTATATATATATTCTTTGAACGCGGCATTAGAGTTGGGATTATGGTTCATTGTTTAGCTAGCTAGCTACATGTCTAAACAAAAGACTCCACTATGCAAGTACCCATTTCACTGTACTGTTTACATCTTCTGTATCCTGTGCATGTGACAAATACACTTTTATTTGATATAGTGTGTTTTTACCAGAGACGGTAATGTCAAGAACAACATGACCTGCACCAAAGTCAGATTAGGATGTAGGCCAAGGACTAGATACAGTTTATTTTTACTATTACTTGTTGCTACTACTTTCACCATTTTTAGTCTTGAAAGCTTTGGTTGTTTACTACACTGTGAGTCCTTAAAGAGATGGCTGGGGCTAAGGCTAAAGAGGGTGTGAACAATCCTGAATGGGTGTAGACAAAGAAGAGTCCAGTAGGTATACCAAAACATTCACGGGCCATTTACAAGTTTATCAACTTTCAAAGCAGAATTACTTTTCCATTGTTCCTCAACTGCAGTGTATGATATACAATTTTCTAGCTCTGAGTCGCTACTTTTATCCAATGTAAAAAAAAAATACACAATTTCTAATTTTGCTACATAGGACCGAATCCAGGCAGTGGGTCACATAGGCAAAATCACTGGCTTCTCTTTGGGAGGTCTGGAAATTTGTCACTGGAGAAATATGTGATGCAAACAACAGGCTGTGGAATGAGTCTGTCCATAGGCCACTATTTGGTGTTTAGAGTAGGGGCATTTTTCAGACAGAAGTCGGTAGCAGGGTTTTGGCTGTGCTGCATTTCGCCAGGTGACCTGGTTTCTGCGGCGGGGCGAGGTGACAGCCAGCATGAAATCATCTGTCACTTTCTTAGAGCACACTAATTTTAGATTTTTTGCGTCCCTCTCCCACACAAACACTCTTGCCACACGCTCTCCACTGTGTTAGCTGTGACATGTCGTGCCTGGTGGTTTAATATTGACGTGTGTGTGTGTGTGTGTGTGTTGGTATGTTGAACAGTGGGGGCTAGACGATACACTGTTTACGCACTTCACATCTCACAACATCTTTCTCAGGATAAGAGTTCTCCTACTGTTGATATTAATTGACGGACACACATCACTGGGTCTACTGCTCGCAGGCTGAGTACCCCTCAATCCTTCTAATGGCTCGAAGAATGGGGTGTGTAATTGCAGAGTTGTCGTTTTGTGTGTAGGAGCTGGGATAATCGATTTATTTATTTATCTCAATGCAGTCCTCTATAAATTCAGAAATGGCTTCCCTGTTGACGTTGGCATGTTCAAGTCTAAGAGTGCTCAAATATCCCAGGGCGTCTTGGGTGATAATGTGAACATAACAACATACACTTTCATATGTATTCACAATACAGATTACAATTTTTATGCCAGTACACATGTTATGCAATGTAGGCTACATTTGCCTAATATCAAGGCTGCTTAATACCCAGACAACTAAGCAGAAGTTAGCATTGCACAAAGATGGCTGATCCGATCCATATTTTTCTCATTTGTATGAGGTCTCCTGTCTCACATAAGTAGGTTTTAGTGTCACCCAATAACTGATGCATTGCATTGCATCACATATGCACCTCTTTTCTTACGGCTGAATCCCACTGCAATGGCACAGCCTTTTTCTGACATTACAATCGGTCTCCTTGTTTTAGCTCCGTTGGCAATGTCCTGCTATTCTGTTATTGCTGTTGGCCTTAGTGACAGGCAGTCATAGGTTATGATGGATGACGGGGGACAGTGTGTTTTTAGCTGCCTCAGGGACACTGGATGACGCGGTGAAAAACAACGCAGCCCAAAGTAGACGAGCCTGATGGGCTGAGAGTGGCGGATCATCCATCAACCACTCAGGTCTGACACCTCCCCAGAATGGCCCAGTTATGACGACCCAGTTATGGCCTGTTGTTGGGGAACGGTATATTACTCCAAGGAGCCTGATAACACAGGAAGAAACAGCATTTATACTGGCGGGTTAGAAGTTACCCAACACCTGCTCATCGGAAACCAGAGCTATATTACACCAAGGAGCTGGATGGCACAGGAAAATACACTATTTGTTATGTGGTGCGGTAGGTTACACAACACCTGATCATTATAAACCATGTGCAGTGTTGCTATTTGTTATGGGAGGGGATCATTTACACAACACCTGATCATTATAAACCATGTGCAGTATTGCTATTTGTTATGGGAGGTGATCATTTACACAACACCTGATCATTATAAACCATGTGCAGTGTTGCTATTTGTTATGGGAGGGGATCATTTACACAACACCTGATCATTATAAACCATGTGCAGTATTGCTATTTGTTATGGAAGGGGATCATTTACACAACACCTGATCATTATAAACCATGTGCAGTATTGCTATTTGTTATGGGAGGTGATCATTTACACAACACCTGCTCAGTGGAAACCATGTGCAGTATTGCTATTTGTTATGGGAGGTGATCATTTACACAGCACCTGCTCAGTGGAAACCATAGCTTTATTACTCTAAGGAACTTGAGAACACTATTTGTATGATTTGGTATTTTATTAGGATCCCCATTAGCTGTTGCAAAAGCGGCAGCTACTCTTCCTGGGGTTCCCCACAAAACATGAAACATAATACAGAATGATGTAATACAGAACATCATTAGACAAGAACAGCTCAAAGACAGAACTTCTTACATTTTGTTTAAAGGCACATGTAGCCTACATATCAATGCATACACAAACTATCTAGGTCAAATAGGGGAGAGGCGTGTGTGCCGTGAGGTGTTGCTTTATCGTTTTTTTGAAACCAGGTTTGCTGTTTATTTGAGCAGTTCCATTCAATTAGGGCTCTATATAATACTGTACACTTTCTTGAAATTGTTTTGGGGATAATGAAAAGACCCCTGGTGGCATGTCTGGTGGGATAAGTGTGTGTGTGTGTGTGTGTGTCAGAGCCGTGTGTAAGTTGACTATGAAAACAATTAGGGAATTTCAACACATTAATGTTTCTTAGAAAAAGAAGTGATGCGGTCCGTCTCTCCTCAACTCTTAGCCAAGAGAGACTGGCATGCACAGTATTAAAATTAGCCCTCAGATTACAATTAAGAGCAAAACGTGCCGCTCTGTTCTGGACCAGCTGCAGCTTATCTAGGTCTGTCCTTGCAGCACTGGACCACACAATTGGACAATAATCAAGATTAGAGCCTGCAGAACTTGCTTTTTGGAGTGTGGTGTCAAAAAAGCAGAGCATCTCTTTATTACAGCCAGACCTCTCCCCATCTTTACAACCATTGAATCTATATGTCTTGACCATGACAGTTTACAATATAAAGTAACGGCAAGTAATTTAGTCTCCTCAACTTGTTCAACAGCCACACCATTCATTACCAGATTCAGCTGAGGTCTGGAACTTAAGGAATGATTTGTAGCAAATACAATGCTCTTAGTTTTAGAGATGTTCAGGACCAGTTTATTACTGGCCACCCATTCCAAAACAGACTGCAACTCTTTGTTTATGGTTTCAGTGACTTCATTAGCTGTTGTTGCTGATGTGTATATGGTTGAATCGTCAGCATACATGGACACACATGCTTTGTTTTAATGCCAGTGGCAGGTCATTGGTAAAAATAGAAAAGAGTAGAGGGCCTAGAGAGCTGCCATGTTGTACACCACACGTTATATGTTTGACATTAGAGAAGCATTCCGTTAAGGAAAACCCTTTAAGTTCTATTAGATTGCCATATAGTGGATTCAGAGCTGAGGTTGAAAAGCCATAACACATACTTTTTTTTTCAACAACAGCTTATGGTCAATAATATCAAAGGCTGCACTGAAATCTAACAATACAGCTCCCACAATCATCTTATCAATTTCTTTCAACCAATCATCAGTCATTTGTGTCAGTGCAGTACATGTTGAGTGCCCTTCTCTATAAGCATACTGAAAGTCTTGTTAATTTGTTTACAGAGAAATAGCATTGTATTTGGTCAAACACAATTTGACCAAAAACAGTTTGCTAAGAGCTGGCAGAAAGCTTATAGGTCTGCTGTTAGAACCAGTAAAGGCCGCTTTACCACTCTTGGGTAACGGAATGACTTTGGCTTCCCTTCAGGCCAGAGGACAAAGACTTTCCTCTAGACTCAGATTAATAATATGACAGATAGGAGTGGCTATAGTCAGCTACCATCCTCAGTAGCTTTCCATCTAAGTTGTCAATGCCAGGAGGTTTGTCATTATTGATCGTTAACAATAATTTTTCCACCTCTCCCACACTAACTTTACAAAATTCTAACTTGCAATGCTTTTCTTTCATTATTAGTTTTTTTTATGCATGAATACAATTGCTCACTGTTCGTTGTTGGCATTTCCTGCCTAAGTTTGCCCACTTTGCCAACTCAATAATAATTAAAATAATTGGCAACACCAAATGGTTTTGTGATGAATAAGCCATCTGATTTGATGAAAGATGGAGTTGAATTTGTCTTTCTGCCCATCATTTCATTTAATGTACTCAAGTGTTTTTCCATCATAATTCATGTCACTGATCTTGGCTTCATAATACAATTTCTTCTTTTTGTTGAGTTTAGTCACATAATTTCTCAGTTTGCAGTAAGTAAGCCAGTCAGATGTGCAGCCAGACTTATTAGCCCCTCATTTTGCCCCATCTCTTTCAACCATACTGTTTTTACATTCCTCATCAATCTATGGAGCCTTAAAAGTTCTAGCAGTCAGTTTTTTTTAATTAACATGTGCATGTTTATCAATAATTGGAAGAAGCAATTTCATAAATTCATCAGGTGCAGCATCTGGATGCTCCTCATTAATCACATCAGACCGACAAATATTTTTAGCATCATCCACGTAGGAGTCACAGGAAAATATTTAGTATCTCTTATACCCTATTTTAGGCCCAGCTGTTGGAACTTTGGCTTTCCTGGATATAGCCACTATATTGTGATCACTGCATCCAAAGGGTACAGATACAACTTTAGAACAAAATTCAACAGTATTAGTAAAAATGTTATCGATAAATGTGGATGATCTTGTTCCTGTAGTGTTTGTAAACACCCTGGTAGGTTGATAAAATAACCTGAACCAGATTACAGGCACTGGTTACAGTAAGAAGCTTCCTTTTGAGCAGTCAGTCAATATTCAGGTCCCCAAGAAAGTAGACCTCTCTGTTTACATCACATACACTATCAAGCATTTCACACATTATTTAGATACTGCCTGTTAGCACTTGGTGGCCTATACCAACACCCCAAAAGACAAGGGTTTAGATGTGCCAAGTGAACCTGCAACCACAACACTTCAATAACACTTGACATAATTTATGAGTCACGATAATTTCAACAACACCTGTGCTCATTAGAAACCGTGTATAGTATTAGGCACTACTGTATGGACCTGGATAACACAGAAAAAAATACAATTTCAATACAAAACGAAAATAAAAAAAATATTATTGGAGGCCAAGAAGTTACACATATCTGTTTGTTAGAGCAGAAGGAATATGTGAAGTATCAAGTATTTGCCACAGGCTGTTGCATCTCAATGAGCCAGAATAATGTGAGTTTATATGCTTTGCATGAGGAAGAGTTAGACTGTTCTACAACAAGGAACTATTTTCTCTCCTGGCAATGTTGTTTTAGGCAGTTGTACAAAGGATGTGGTCGCTTTTTTGACTCCTTACCGCTGCCGATTCCTCCTATCTACTTTCCGTTCATTTTTATGGCTTCGTTTTTTGCAATCGAATGTGTCAAACCACGGCACAACTGTTAGGCCTAGTCTCCAGCATGCTGCTTCAGTGTGGTATTTGTTGACATACTTGCGACTTATGAGGCCTCCTCGTGAGAGTTCAGCTATACTGGGGCGGTCAAGTGTTTTAGAACTGGGATGGTGTGCCAAGGCAGTCACGCAACAAGCACCAGTGGGTAAACCCAGGATGCATCCCAAATGGCACCCTATTCCCTATAAAGTGTGCAATACTTTTGACCAGGTCCCACAGGGCTGGGGAAGAGGCTCCTACTGCTGCGGCTGGTGCTCATGATGTTCCAGAGCAGAGCCAGATGAATGGTGTAACGGTAGTAACTGTGGTGGTGAACAGCTTGGATCCTAACCAGGCTCACTAACTGTACACACACTGTGCCAATGTTGACTTGTTGCTTTTGCCAGAGAAATGGGGTGTGAATAAGCCACGTCCACATACTCTATTGTCCTTTCCATCAGTAGTTAGGTGAAATGTCTTCAATACATCATCTTAATAGCATGGATCGTGCTGCTCAAGAGAAGACGATTCAGGTTTAGCAAGCAAACTCTGGCAGATCTTTATCTCCCTACTCTCTCTCGCACACACAGACACACAGAGACGCAGGCTGTAATGTAATGTTCTGTCTAGCAGTATGGTTCATAGGGGCAGCAGTAAGTGGATTCTTATCTGGTCCACTGGTTCCGTTAAAACAGGAAGACATGAAGGAAGAAAATGTCTCGATGAGCACAGAACACCCAACACAAATAGAAAGTAGTTGTTCATCTGTGATTTCACGCCTCTGACTTTCAAATAGATATCTATCTTGTGTTCCTTCGCTGCAAACTGAGCCCTCCCTCCTGTAGGTGTGCTCTTTATCCTTCTTCTCTTTGTCCCCTTGCTCCACACCCCAGGCCAAGCCACTGGCCCCAGCCTCAGCCCATTGTCCTATAGCCCAAGCTTCAGTCCCTGGTCCTCCAGCTCCTCTGCTCTGGCCCGTGGAGCCATATGGCCTTGCTACTGGCTGGGTATTAACAGCAGGAGAAGTCACGCCCTGAGACACTGCAAACCAGCGCAGCAGGAGACCCTCTCACTATCAGCCATGCTACTGAATCACTCAGCTCTATACCAGATAATGTCTTCCTACAGCTAACCCCCTGCATTATGCTAAGTCCTCATAACGTCAACAGGTGTTACGTGGCCTTACGCATTCGCCTATATACATAAATAATCACATTATGAAATACAATATGAATGTCCATTCCTCACAAGGTGCTCTCGTCTGTCTTACTGCCCACATATCCCTTAAAAACCAAACACCTTGTCCACTAACCATTAACACTACCAAAATATCAGTCTCTGAGGGTAGAGCCCAGTACATCACTGCCATCCAGGACCTCTATACCAGGCGGTGTCAGAGGAAGGCACAAAAAATGGTCAGACTCCAGCCACCCTACTCATAGACTGTTCTCTCTGCTACCACACGGTAATCGGTACCGGAGCGCCAAGTCGAGGTCCAAAAGGCTTCTCAACAGCTTCTACCCCCAAGCCATAAGACTCCTGAACAGCTAATCAAATGGCTACCCAGACTATTTGCATTGCTACCCCCCCCCCCTTATACGCTGCTGCTATTCTCAGTTTATTATCTATGCGTAGTCACTTTAACTCTACCTACATGTACATATTACCTCGACTAACCAGTTCCCCCCGCACATTGACTCTGTTATTTTACTGCTGCTCTTTAATTATTTGTCATTTTTATTTATTATTTTTGACTTATCTATTTTTTACTTGTATTTTTCTTAACTGCATTGCTTAAGCGCTTGTAAGTAAGCATTTCACTGTAAGGTCTATCTACACCTGTTGTATTCGGCGCATATGACAACTATCATTTGATTTGGTCATTTTTACTTCAAATTATTTTTGTTGCTATGTTGAGAGGTGAAACTGCTCGTACGCATGTCATTGTACTGTGTACACCAGGTGTGTCCTGTGCATATGACAAGTAAACGTTGATAAGCACCAAGAAAACACCATATACCAGAACACTGACAGTGAACACCGCATACTCTACCAGTAAACTGTCCATGTAGCATCAAACCACGCCATGCCATCAAACTCCTACACCCACATATTCCCGTGACGTCCACTACACAGTCATTGTCCTCTTCCCCTGCCAGCTCCCTGATGTACAGGCCCTGAATTCATAAAGCGTCTCAGAGTAGTAGTCCCCCGTGCCCGCCTGTGGGGGGAAAACAACCTGTGGTTACCTAGGTTACCCCATTCGCTCACAGCAAAAACACGTAACCTTTTTGAAACGCGATTTTCTTGTCTGTTTTGGTCAATTACAAAACTACATTTGTGGAAAAGTACAACATGTGTACAGATTACTTTTCAACGTTGCCTACTCCTGAGTGTTCTCACTAGTTAGAAACATTTCATATCGTAGGGCTTCCCTCATGCCCCTTTTCATGATGGTGCTAGCAGCCATGTGAGTGAGTGCTAGCTAGCCAAGACCAACAACACAAACAAACTATACAGTAGTGGAGTTACTAACGGACTATACTAAAGAAGTGAAATGTCTTACCTGTGATTTGAATTGTTTTCCACAAACATCCACAGTAGCCTACTTGGACACTGGGTCCACACTCTTCCACAGCGATTAGCCTGAAGCCACAGGGCTCTTCTCGCAGGCTCTATTTCCCTACGTAGGATCATTGCGAACCGTAGTTTGGGATTGTTGACCTGGTTACATGTACATTTAAGAACACAGCAGCTTTTTGGTATGTTTTGTTATTTTGTTATAACAAAAAATCGACGACTAAGTTGTCTCTCTTACAATGGAGGTCAATAGCAAAGGATGTTTGTTTTTCTCAATTCGTGGGGGTGGTCGAGGAGAATTCCTTATTAATACGTGAATATGGACTCAGAGTATTCATTATGATCTAATAAGGCTAATATGATCCTAATCTGAGACACTTTATGTATGCGGAACCTAGTCTAGTAGGAAGTGAAGCCACATATTTGCCCCTGATTCTCCCCCTAAAAGCTTGTTGTGTTCTGTAAACACACACACACACACACATTCCAGGAAGTAAAACAAAGCAGTGTTTTACATATCTCAATTAGAGACCGATGTAGTGTTGGGTCAGTTCCAAGCTCCACTTCTCCAAAGGAAGAAGAAGAAAGTTCTGGCTGGACAAAGTATTCTGTTCAAAGTTACCCTAACCCGTCCCAAATGGCACCCTATTCCGTATATAGTGCACTACCTTTGACCAGAGCCCTATGGGGTAGTGCATTATATAGGAAAAGGCCTCTTCCTGGTGCATGCATTTGTGAGCGTGAGTGGGCCAGTTTTGGTATACAAACAGGTGTGTGTGCGCGTGCTGCTGTGTTTCTGACCCCATTCAATGTTATCCATTCTGTATACACACACACACACACACACAACTTTTAAATAGTGAATATACACCAGCCACACCCATTAATCGCCCAAGTCTATTTATAGTCCCAAAGTGAAGTCCTTTGGGATGACGTTGAGTGAAAAATGATTAAAGCGGTTACACAACAGTGTGTATGGTCTCTTAGTGTAGTAGTGAAGGCTCCATCTCACAGCTCTGGTAGTGTGTGTCTGTGTGTATGTGTGTCTTGTGCTTCTGAAGAGGGGTAAAGAAGGGTGTTGTTGTCTGGTTTCCCAATCTCCTGGGTGTATGTTGTTTGTTGGGGACTTCATATGCAGACCTGAAGACCCCGGAGACTACTCCTCTAGAGAAAGGGAGCGAGAGAGACTGTAAAGGTAGTCCACAGACTCTAACACTACCTGATGTACCTGAAACTGGGCTTTTTGTTTGAATATTTGGAGATATTAGAGAAATGGATTTCTAGTAAATGAGAAACCAACCAAGGAACCAACCAAGAGAAATAGAGATAGAAAATGCTATCCAGGTGTCTTGAAGAAGATGCTTGTCTTGTTTTGTTGATCAGCCAGTCCGACAGTATCTGCCCACCCATTCCTCTCTCTGATAGGCTAGGCTGTCTGTTGTGAGAGATGTCCACTGTCGTGGTCTATTGGTCTAACTGGGAGAATCACCGTGTGATGCCCTACATAACACAGACCATGTTGCTCGTTGTCAATACACAGCCCCGTGGACAGGCACATACACCTAGACACACATAGGCACGCTGCAGGCACGCTGCAGACACACAAACACACACACTTCTTCCCAATGGTCAAACACACACACCTTCTCCACACCTCCCCACCATGCTTTGTCTATCCACATCTTGCACATCCATTCATCTACCTCTTCATAGAGCGAGAGAGACAGAGACTAGAGGGAGAGAGATGGAAGAGAAAGTGCCTCTACTGGCTCCTCGTTCTCTACCTACTTAAAGCTGCAGTACCCAGAATCCTCAGCTCAATATCCTACAGACCCTCAGGTACTGTCTGAGACTCTGAGTTGGAATGGAAGGGAGTTGGGCGTGGGTCTCTAGATTCTCCAGTTAATGAAAGTTTGGATACAATCAATAAAATATTATGATTTGCCGAAATGGACAGCACCCATTTATCTGACTGTTCTGTCGTCGGGCAGGCGATGGCAGGAAATCGAGAGCAGCGTGTGATTGATGTGTGGTGCGTGGGGCCAGGGCTGTAATGTGATGCAGCCTGACGAAACGTACTGTACCCTGGCAAAGCACCTACGGCTGCAACGAGCTACCGCTACATACAAATCTAGCTTCTCCGAATAAAGGCTTCAGACCAATGAGAGAATGGAGTGCAGTTAGCTTCCGACGGCTAATAGCAGATCAAAGCTTGAGATCACTTGTAATATTCCAACCACCTGTTGAGTGTTTAGTCTGTCTTTGACAATATACAAAACAACACTTTGTCTATAGATGTGATAATATGATTTGACACACTATTGATATCATACAGGCATTCGGTTTCTCAGTGTGGGTTATGATTTAGGGGCCAACTTATTTGTTCTGTCTGTTTTGGTGACTGATTGCGTGGTACATTGTATTTCTTTCATGGACATTTTCTCACTGATATTAAAGTTCATACTGTACAGTAGAATTGCTGTACTAGTGGTTCAAGGGATATTTTATATTTCTCTCTCATCCAATTTCATTCTAACCCCTATTTCACATTGACCCCATTCCCTCACAAGTTCAACTTTTATGAATGACTATTATTGAACACACATGCACTCCTATTCTCAAGGTACCACATTCTAATATCTGTAAGGTGTGAGTGAAATCCCATAGACTCATCAGTCATCTTCTGAGGGAAGAAAGGGCTCTTAGCACGGATAATTGCCATACAAATTGAATTCATTTGATTCGGTTCCTCGGCACAATTCCTAGGCGCTGCTGGCTATTCATTCAAAGCTCCTTTTGTCCATTGTAATTGGCGAGCTCGAAGTCTCGAGAGTTATTTTTAGCCTTGGGCTGCTCGGAGGTCTTCTTTGACTCCTGATTGCTGCATGTCTCTCCAGTTGGAGATTGCGATTTATTTGTTTTGTAAAATGTATTGCCAATGTTCAATACATAAATACTGACTTGCCTAGTTAAATAAAGGTTAAATAAATATAGAATAAAATACGTCTGTAAGTAGTATGTCAAGCAATTTTGGAATGTGGCAATAGACCAAAAAGTTTAAAAAATCTATTTATATTATTTTCTTTCTTTATACCTATCTCTCCATCCATCTCACTCTAGTAATGAGGCTTGGCAACTACCTAAGGCGGCCCTCTGACCTCTGATAGTGTAGCCAATAGCACCCTGGCATTTAGCTGAGGCTCGGAGATGAACTGGCTGCCACGACCGCTCCCTCTCCTCCTCTCTAATTGGACAAGCCCGAGAGAGGCCTGGTCGGCTAATTGGAGGGACATATCATTCCTAACCCCTCAGCTGAACCCCAGCGTCTCTCTCCTCTCTCTGTCCCCCCAGGCTATTGACCGGGGTAGCGGAGTTCAGGGCTAATATTAAAATCAAATACAACAACTGGCAGCGCCGGCTCAGCACCGGCTCAGCTGATAGAAGAGGTTGTGCCAGCAGGGGATGTGTGGTCAGGTTTCGTCTATGAGGAGTGAAATGCATGACTCGTCACTGACTTTTCTACCTGCTAGATGGGTTTGGAGATTGAATAGGCATTGATATTATAGACTGATCCCACATATGCTTGTGCAGTATAGCCAATTTCTTGGCATAGGAGCACAAACATATCTGAAATCAGGCTTGCTGTGATACTGGCCTCCACTGCTCAAGTGTGTTTTTGTGATTCACTAGGAAAATGCCATCTGATTACCGGTTCCTTTTAAAAGGTCAATGCGCAAAATATTTATAGAGTGTAAAGAAATGTCTAAACCCTGGGTCTGTAAAATAATGAGTCATGGTTTTATACACTGCTCAAAAAAATAAAGGGAACACTTAAACAACACAATGTAACTCCAAGTCAATCACACTTCTGTGAAATCAAATTTCACATGCTGTTGTGCAAATGGAATAGACAGGTAGAAATTATAGGCAATTAGCAAGACACCCCCAATAAAGGAGTGGTTTTGCAGGTGGTGACCACAGACCACTTCTCAGTTCCTATGCTTCCTGGCTGATGTTTTGGTCACTTTTGAATGCTGGCGGTGCTTTCACTCTAGTGGTAGCATGAGACGGAGTCTACAACCCACACAAGTGGCTCAGGTAGTGCAGCTCATCCAGGATGGCACATCAATGCGAGCTGTGGCAAGAAGGTTTGCTGTGTCTGTCAGCGTAGTGTCCAGAGCATGGAGGCGCTACCAGGAGACAGGCCAGTACATCAGGAGACGTGGAGGAGGCCGTAGGAGGGCAACAACCCAGCAGCAGGACCGCTACCTCCGCCTTTGTGCAAGGAGGAGTAGGGTAAGCACTGCCAGAGCCCTGCAAAATTACCTCCAGCAGGCCACAAATGTGCATGTGTCTGCTCAAACAGTCAGAAACAGACTCCATGAGGGTGGTATGAGGGCCCAACGTCCACAGGTGGGGGTTGTGCTTACAGCCCAACACCGTGCAGGACGTTTGGCATTTGCCAGAGAACACCAAGATTGGCAAATTCGCCACTGGCGCCCTGTGCTCTTCACAGATGAAAGCAGGTTCACACTGAGCACATGTGACAGAGTCTGGAGACGCCGTGGAGAACGTTCTGCTGCCTGCAACATCCTACAGCATGACCAGTTTGGCGGTGGGTCAGTCATGGTGTGGGGTGGCATTTCTTTGGGGGGCCGCACAGCCCTCCATGTGCTCGCCAGAGGTAGCCTGGCTGCCATTAGGTACCGAGATGAGATCCCCAGACCCCTTGTGAGACCATATGCTGGTGCGGTTGGCCCTGGGTTCCTCCTAATGCAAGACAATGCTAGACCTCATGTGGCTGGAGTGTGTCAGCAGTTCCTGCAAGAGGAAGGCATTGATGTTATGGACTGGTCCGCCTGTTCCCCAGACCTGAATCCAATTGAGCACATCTGGGACATCATGTCTCGCTCCATCCACCAACGCCACGTTGCACCACAGACTGTCCAGGAGTTGGCGGATGCTTTAGTCCAGGTCTGGGAGGAGATGCCTCAGGAGACCATCCGCCACCTCATCAGGAGCATGCCCAGGTGTTGTAGGGGGTCATACAGGCACGTGGAGGCCACACACACTACTGAGCCTCATTTTGACTTGTTTTAAGGACATTACATCAAAGTTGGATCAGCCTGTAGTGTGGTTTTCCACTTTCATTTTGAGTGTGACTCCAAATCCAGACCTCCATGGGTTGATAAATTGGATTTCCATTGATTCTTTTTGTGTGATTTTGTTGTCAGCACATTCAACTATGTAAAGAAAAAAGTATTTAATAAGATTATTTCATTCATTTAGATCTAGGATGTGTTATTTTAGTGTTCCCTTTATTTTTTTGAGCAGTGTATATTCATTGGCAACTGCATGCATTACTGCATCCAGGACCTATCTACTAAGCGGTGACAGAGGAAGGCCCAAAAATTGTCAAGACAGTGGGAATGGAGTTCCAAGTCTAGGTCCAAAAGGCTCCTTAACAGCTTCTACTCCCAAGCCATAAGACTGCTGAACAATTAATCAAATGGCCACCTGGACTATTTGCATTGACACCCCACTTGTTTTTACACTGCTGCTACTCAATGTTTATTATCTATGCATACTTGTACAAATTACCTCGACTAACCTGTACCCCCGCACATTGACTCTGTATATAACTTCATTATTGTTATTTTATTGTTACTTTTTTTTTTTTTTACTTCAATTTATTTAGTAAATATTTTCTTAACTCTACTTTCTTAACTGCATTGTTGGTTAAGGGCTTGTAAGTAAGCATTTCACGGTAAGGTCTATACCTGTTGTATTCGGCGCATGTGACAAATAAAATGTGATTACTTTTAATAGTTTTACCAAACAACTCTTTAATCCTTAAGAGTCTATTGACGCGTCAATCTAAGTAACATAATAAAAAAATCCCCATCAAAATCCGTCCGTTTTTTTTTGCGTAGGATGCGTCTCAATCCAGTGCATCCGATTATGTCGACCTTCCGTATCTGTGATGGAAGGTGCTGAGCTACAGTGGTGTTTGTCAGACCATGAGACATCACGAAAAATCGGTCTTCTCACGAAAACGTCTGTAGCATCCGAACGGTTTGGCATACAAACAATGGGGGAAGGTATCGTGGGGGGATATGATACAGGAAATATTAGTATGATGGGGGATTTATCAATAAATGTGGGGCAAACACAGAAGTTTATCAGCTAAATAAAACCCCTACAAGCTGGCAACCCTGAGTAATGATAGGATTACAACTAAGTCAGTTGTGTAAAGCATCCCTTCACCTCGCTTTGTGATAACATCCATTGTCACGTTCAAAACAACTGAACTCAGAACTAGGAAATCTCCGACTTCCTACTTCAATGTGTTGACAACAACTTGGAACTCAGAAAAACATTTGCTCCGGCTGGGAAAAATCTATTTGAACGGTCATTCAACTCGGAATTCCAACTCGGGAGCTCGGGCCTCTTTCTAGAGCTCCTTTCTGAACCTGAAGATCACTGGCGTCATGATTTGACCTCGTATTTTTCAGAGTTCCATCTGTTGTTTTGAATGCGGCATCTGGTCTGACAGACGTTTACATGACAACCAGAATGCATTGTATGATGTCAATAAATATGTCGCAACACATAGCTGGCATTTAGCTTAGCAGTAGCTCATCATTATCAGTACAACCTTCCAAAAAATATTTTACACACGTTCATATGTGTCCATTGTAATTTATGCAAGAATCAGAATGCATGATTTGTCACAAGTACCTGATGTGAATAAACAGTGAATATATAATGCGCCATACATACATACGGTGTGCTACAGTAGAAACAACAACACGACATACAGAAACTATAATGATAACATAATAAGGCACTTATTATGTTATTATTAGTAAGGAAAACAACAATGAAGGCAATGCGGGCACCAGCTGGAAAATATGCCAGGGGGAAAAAGTTAGTGCAGGTTCTGTTCTGACTGGAGATGCGCAAATGGCTGCATACTTGATCTGGGAAAACACTGGGGAAGTGCTTGGGCTCTTGTCGAAGAGAGAAGTTTGTCCGGCTCAGTAAAGCCTCAAACAGAAATTGTCCAACAGTGAAATGGGCTACTTCTGTGAATTAATGAGGTGGAACACACCTTAATTCAAACTGTTGTTAGAAAATCAAACTTTTTAGAAAATAACTGGAAATTGGCAAGTTAAAACAGCCTATAGATAATTAGCAGGCAGCATGCCTTGGTTTGAGGGCAGCACAGTTTAACCTGTTGGGGCTAGGGGGCAGTATTTGCACGCCCGGATAACAAAAACGTACCCGATTTAAACTGGTTACTACTCTTGCCCAGAAACGAGAATATGCATATAGATTTGGATAGAAACCACTCTAAAGTTTCTAAAACTGTTTGAATGGTGTCTGTGAGTATAACAGAACTCATATGGCAGGCCAAAACCTGAGAAGATTCCATACAGGAAGTGCCCTGTCTGACAATTTGTTGTCCTTCTGTTGCATCTCTATCGGAAATACAGCATCTGTGCTGTAACGTGACATTTTCTAAGGCTTCCATTGGCTCTCTAAAGCCGCCAGAAAGTGGAATGGGGTGTCTGCTGTCTCTGGGCAAAGAACAGCAGGAGAGTTTGTAAGTGGTCAGCCTGGGGACAGTGAGACTGAGATGCGCATTCACGAGACTACCCCATTTTTTTCTTTCAGCCTTTGAATGAATACAATGTTGCCCGGTTGGAATATTATCGCTATTTTACGAGAAAAATAGCATAAAAATTGATTTTAAACAGCGTTTGACATGCTTCTAAGTACGGTAATGGAATATTTTGATTTTTTTTGTCACGAAATGCGCTCACGCGTCACCCTTCGGATAGTGACCTGAACGCACGAACAAAACGGAGCTATTTGAATATAACTATTGATTATTTGGAACCAAAACAACATTTCTTGTTGAAGTAGAAGTCCTGGGAGTGCATTCTGACAAAGAACAGCAAAGGTAATCCAATTTTTCTAATAGTAATTCTGAGTTTAGTGAGCCGCAAACTTGGTGGGTGTCAAAATAGCTAGCCGTGATGGCCGAGCTATGTACTCAGAATATTGCAAAATGTGCTTTCGCCGAAAAGCTATTTTAAAATCTGACACCGCGATTGCATAAAGGAGTTCTGTATCTATAATTCTTAAAATAATTGTTATGTTTTTTGTGAACGTTTATCATGAGTAATTTAGTAAATTCACCGGAAGTTTTCGGTGGGTATGCTAGTTCTGAACATCACATGCTAATGTAAAAAGCTGGTTTTTGATATAAATATGAACTTGATTGAACAAAACATGCATGTATTGTATTACATAATGTCCTAGGAGTGTCATCTGATGAAGATCATCAAAGGTTAGTGCTGCATTTAGCTGTGGTTTTGGTTTTTGTGACATATATGCTTGCTTTGAAAATGGCTGTGTGATTATTTTTGACAGGGTACTCTCCTGACATAATCTGTTTTGTTTTCGCTGTAAAGCCTTTTTGAAATCGGACAATGTGGTTAGATTAACGAGAGTCTTGTCTTTTAAAATGGTGTAAAATAGTCATTTGTTTGAGAAATTGAAGTTATAGCATTATTGAGGTATTTGCATTTCGCGCCACGCGATTCCACTGGCTGTTGACTTGCGTCCCACCTTGCCCAGACAGGTTAACTGTCCTGTTGCGTAACAATCCCATTTTGGAACAGCGAGTGCATTCTGACATCACGCTTATAAAAATAAAAAAAACTCACGTTTGGGCGACCGATAGAGAGATTTGGAACTCACACGTGAAAAGGTTAATGGTTCTACCAAACAACTCTTTACTGGTTGTACCAAACGTGTTGCTCTAATGGGAGTTTTGTACTTTGCCAACAAAATGGTCTGAAAAACTACAAATTGACTTTTTATCCACAAATCTGTTTTAACTGCAAATGGAGATGTCCTGTCCTCCCTGCTTTTCTTGGCCTGGGGAGAGTTTATGGATTAGCCTCGCATTAGCTCAATCCCATTAAGTCTACACCCTATCAATTCCCTTATGGCCCCACTAGCCAGAACATGTCTCTAACCATAGTTACACCAAGGGTGTGTTCACTAGGAAACAAACGGAAGCAAAAGGGCCAAATTAGGGAGGGACCTACCTAAACTTGTCCAATGAGAAACTCTCCTTATCGTTGCAAAACATTTTGCTACAGTTTGCTTCAGTGTGCACTAATGAATACACCCTAGGTTGAAAAAGGTCATGGCACGGTATTGTCAGAACAGTGGCAATGCATGTGTAACTGCACTCTGTGTTTTCTAAGTGTTAGAACATGCCTCAGGAAATTGAACTGTAAACCTGTCTTACATTGTCAGGCTAGCTAGCTGGGTAGCCATCTCACATCAGCATGCAAACTGTATGGTTTGCATGTTTAGCATTGAAAAGTGTCTCAGCACAAATCTGTTTCTAATGAAACTGAAGAATTCTACGCTAAAGGAAAACATCTGCGTAACACACTCCATTGCGGCAGGCAGTGATTATGATACCTAGCCTCCCTCTACTCCCCCCTCTCTTAGGTATCTTTCACCAGCTCTCCAATGCGGATAAGCTATGTAATAGAGGCCAGCTGTTCTCCCCATCGTTAGCCTAGCGCTGGTTTAACAGGAAGCCCGGCTTTGCCCTGTGTGTGTTTGCTGAGAATGCAGCGAGGAGGAATTTTGTTTTGTGGTCCTCAAGGGAAAGGCAGTGCAGATAATGTTAGAGCATTTGGCCCATGTTCGAGTAACAGTTGAACTGTTGACCTAGGCTATAGTGCCTTCAGAAACGATTCATACCCCTTGACTTCTTCCACATTTTGTTGTTACAGCCTGAATTCAACATTTTCTCTCACCCATCTACACACAATACCCAAAAATGACAAAGAGAAAACATGTTTTTAAACATTTTGTCAAATGTATTGAAAATTAAATACAGAAATATCTTGTTCACATAAGTATTCACACCCGTGAGTCAATACATGTTAGAATCACCTTTGGTGGCGATTACAGCTGCAGTTCTTTCTGGGTAAATCTCAAAGACCTGGATTTTACAATATTTGCACATGATGCTTTTTTAAATTCTTCAAGCTCTGTCAAGTTGGTGTTGATCATTTCTAGACAGCCATTTTCAAGTCTTGCCATATATTTTGAAGCCTATTTAGGTCAAAACTGTAACTAGACCACTCAGGAACATTCAATGTTGTCTAGGTAAGCAACTCTAGTGTATATTTGGCTTTGTGTTTTAGGTTATTGTCCTGCTGAAAGGTGAATTTGTCTCCCAGTGTCTGTTGGAAAGCAGACTGAACCAGGTTTTCCTTTAGGATTTTGCCTGTGCTTAGCACTATTGTTTCTTTCTATCCAGAAAAACCTCCCTAATCCTTACTGATGACAAGCATACCCATAACACGATGCAGCCACCAGCATGCTTGAAAATATGAAGTGGTACGCAGTGATCTGTTGTGTTGGATTTGCCCCAAATATAACACTTTGTATTCAGGACATGAAGTTAATTTCATTTTTTGCAGTTTTACTTTGTTGTTGATCCATCCTCAGTTTTCTCCTAATCCAGCATTAAACTCTATAACTGTTTTAAAGTCACCATTGGCCTCATGGTGAAATCGCTGAGCGGATTCCATCCTCTCTGGCAACTGAGTTAGGAAGGACACCTTTATTTTTGTAGTGACTGGGTGTATTGATACACCATCCAAAATGTAATTAATAACTTCCCCATGCTCAAAGGGATATTCAATTACATTTTTTCTATTTTTACCAATCTACCAATAGATGCCCTTCTTTGCAAGGCCTTGGAAAACCTCCCTTGTCTTTGTGGTTGAATCTGTGTTTGAAATTCACTGATCTACTGAGGGACATTACAGATGTACAGTTGAAGTCGGATGTTTACGTACTCCTTAGCCAAATACATTTAAACTCAGTTTTTCTAAAATTCCTGACAATTAATCCTGGTATAAATTCCCTGTTTTAGGACAATTAGGATCACCACTTTATTTTACAAATGTGAAATGTCAGAATAATATGTATTTATTTTATTTAACCAGGTAGGCTAGTTGAGAACAAGTTCTCATTTGCAACTGCGACCTGGCCAAGATAAAGCAAAGCAGTTCGACACATATAACAACACAGAGTTACACATGGAATAAACAAAACATACAGTCAATAATACAGTAGAACAAAAGAAAACAAACCGTCTATATACAGTAAGTGCAAAATGAGGTAAGTTAAGGCAATAAATAGCCCATGGTGGCGAAGCAATTAAACACTGGAATGGTAGATGTGCAGAAAGAGAGAATTATTTATTTCAGTTTTTATTTATTTTCTTCACATTCCCAGTGGGTCAGAAGTTTACATACACTCGATTAGTATTAAGTAGCAATGCCTTTAAATTGTTTATCTTGGGTTAAACGTTTTGGGTAGCCTTCCACAAGCTTCCCACAATAAGTTGTGTGGATTTTGACCCATTCCTCTTGACAGAGCTGGTGTAACTGAGTCAGGTTTGTAGGAATCCTTGCTCGCACACGCTTTTTCAGTTCTGCCCACAGATTTTCAATAGGATTGAGGTCAGGGCTTTGTGATGGCCACTCCAATACCTTGACTTTGTTGTCCTTAAGCCATTTTGCCACAACTTTGGAAGTATGCTTGGGTTCATTGTCCATTTGGAAAACTCATTTGCGACCAATATTTAACTTCCTGACTGATGTCTTGAGATGGTGCTTCAATATATCCACATTATTTTCTTTCCTCATGATGCCATCTATTTTGTGATGTGCACCAGTCCCTCCTGCAGCAAAGCACCCCCACAACATATTGCTGCCACCCCCGTGCTTCACGGTTGGGATGGTGATCTTTGGCCTGCAGGCCTCCCCCTTTTTTCTCCAAACATAACTATGGTCATTATGGCCAAACAGTTCTATTTTTGTTTCATCAGACCAGAGGACATTCCTCCAAAAAGTACGATCTTTGTCCCCATGTGCAGTTGCAAACCATAGTCTGGCTTTTTTATGGCTGTTTTGGAGCAGTGGCTTCTTCCTTGCTGAGCGGCCTTTCAGGTTATGTCGATATAGGACTCGTTTTACTGTGGATATAGATACTTTTGTACCTATTTCCTTCAGCATCTTCACAGGGTCCTTTGCTGCTGTTCTAGGTTTGATTTGCACTTTTCACACCAAAGTACATTAATCTCTAGGAGACAGAACGCGTCTCCTTCCTGAGCGGTATGACGGCAGCGTGGTCCCATTGTGTTTATACTTGCGTACTATTGTTTGTACAGATGAACGTGGTACCTTCAGGCGTTTGGAAATTGCTCCCAAGGATGAACCAGACTTGTGGAGGTCTACGATTTTTTTTCTGAGGTCTTGGCTGATTTTTATTTTTATTTTCCCATGATGTCAAGCAAAGAGGTACTGAGTTTGAAGGTAGGCCTTGAAATACATCCACAGGTACACCTCCAATTGACTCAAATGATGTCAATTAGCCTATCAGAAGCTTCTAAAGCTAAGACATCATTCTCTGGAATTTTCCAAGCTGTTTAAAGGCACAGTCAACTTGGTGTTGTCAACTTCTGACCCACTGGAATTGTGATTTAAAGTGAATTATAAGTGAAATAATCTGTCTGTAAACAATTGTTGGGAAAATGACTTTACATTTCTGGGTAAAATTAATAACACTTTGAAAGGACAATAGTGAAAATTGTAAGTTTTTCATACAGCTGCTACCCCCCCCCCCCCAAAAAATGACCCCGGTTTACAAATAATCAGGTCACCTAGTTAGAGAGTGTAAGACTGAAGGAGGCGCTGTCCTCCTACATAGTACATTAAGTTGTCATTGACAGATGTGTTGACGATGGATCGATAAACGTGTGTGTGTGTGTGTGGTTACCTTGACAGATTGGCTTACGTCTATGGTAAAATGTGGTCCCTTGGTCAAACCCATGCTACTCATGCTATATGCTACCCATGCTACTCATAATATATGCTACCCATGCTACTCATACTATATGCTACCCATGCAACCCATTCCAACCACTGACCACCTTCTCAAACTCTGCTCTCTCATAAACTCTTTATTTCCATTGTTTCCTGTGTTCCACTGACTGTACCCGTAGCACTTACACTCGTTTAAAAATGGAGAACATTGCCTCCAATTTCAAAGCGCAACATAGTCATATCAAGAATCAACTGAACGATTCCTCAATTATATGTTTTCACTCCAACAAGCCCACTCCTGAGAGAATACAGGACCCATTATCAAGCTAACAACATAGAGGCTTGAGGCGCTCTAAAGACTGCCTGCTGGGTTTTCTTCTCATTGACGTCAACCCATCGGGTGTTTCTAACGCTACTATGTCTATAACGCTGCTATTTTCAACCTCGCCTCCTCAACCCAAACAGAACAATTATGCAAATGTCCTCTGCTTACCTCAGTGTAACAGGGACGAGGGAGAGAATAATGCAGTCACATTAGCTTTATCGTCACCTTTTAATGTTCGTGTTTGTCACTGCCGTTCCCCATGCGCACATTGAATTAAGCCCCCTTCCTCCCTTCACAGTAACGCCAGCTCCCAGTTGCTTTGATACATTGAATGCTTATGGCTGTTGGGTAATGGATTTTTGTTTCTGCTTGTGTGGTCGGTGAATCAGTTAGAAATCTGATTATTGCGTGTGGTAATGGAAGCCTGAAGCTTTGAGTGGAGGGTCCACGTTATAAGGATGTCGGTTCGTTTCGGATGGCTCACGTGATGCAGATGCACTCTGGTTTATGGGGACACGTTGATGGGTTTTACGGGGACTTGTTTATGGGGACAACAAACAGAAGAGGGACTATGCTTTGCCTGAGGCCTATACGTTTTCATGCTCATGCCAGGCTTATGTTTCGTATTGATCTGTCCAGGCTAGTCTTCCTTGGCACACATGGGGTCTGTGGACATCATAGAGCTTTGTCAAGAACAGATGGAGCCAATCCAAACAGTAACCTAAGCCTCCTGCTATGGGCCTTATTGCTGTGCCTATAGCCTATGGTCTCCTGCCTATATTGTGCCATTGATATTGTTGTATATTACACAGTGGAGTAAAGGCACAGTGAGACTAGGAGATAGTCAGAATAAATGGAATGTTTTTTTCCCTGCTCAATTTAAGAGTCCCAATGTTTCGTGTTACACCCTATTGGTGCAGTCTGTGATCAGTATGAAGACGACAACAGTGATGGAAATGCATCACTAAGCAGCGTTCTCTGCTTGGTTTGCTTACGCATCAGCACAGCAACAATCACGCTTCTTCATTATATCTTTTTCTGATTATTCTCCTCGTCTCAGATCTAGATGAGAGGTTTCGATGGACAAAAGAGCTTATTGCGTGTGAGCAACCCCAGCCCAATCAAAATCTCATTGCACGCAGCAGACTACAGAGGCAATGAATGTATCGTTTGATTTTGTATCAAAACTGCTTTTGATGAGGCCGTATTCATTCCAGCCCAGATTGCTTTTCTATTGATGGTCAGAACGATGGTGTTGTTCCTCCTCCACTACAGACAGACCACAGTAGCAGCAGCAGTGATTAAGCATCTCCCTACTGAAACGTGACATTAGCTGTGCCAGCAACAACAACCAAAACCTCTTTCATTACTTCCTAATCTGTGGTCCATTGATCAGAGAAGACTTGTCTTAAGCCTCATTTCCTTATTCCTTGTCCTGTTTATTTGGACTTGATCTCTTATTGTTCCCAAGGTGCAGTTGCCTTTCTTGCTGTGTGTTATTGATCATTGTCTTGTCCTTGCAATCACTGCTTGACGTTTGTTGTGGTAAAACAATTCCCTAAATTTGGATCAATCAAGTACTAGCCTACTCTCTCGCTACTCTACTCTTGACAATTTTGTTGCCAGTTTCTGTTGGAGGAGGAACATCATTATTTAACACCTTCTAGTCTGGAAGAACTAGAAATGAAACTCGTTATTGGCAGTACATTGGAGTATTGCTTCATTTTGGGAAACTGTTTATCGGCAGTACACTGGAGCTTTACCACATGGCTTAATTGATCGCTTCATTTTGGAAACGGTTAGGTTTCAGAGGAGAGCTGCCAAGACAAATAATAAACAGAAGGAGCTTAGCTGGATAATTGAATTGAGCTCGTAATTAAATTACGAAAAAGTTGTCCTCCTGTGGTTGTAGCCTATATTTATTATGGCCAGCGAGTGTTTTGTTTGACTGATCTCCTCATTATTACAGTTTGATTGTACTGGAGAGATGTCATTTTCAGAGAGGTTATAATGCAGCTGAGATTTTGCGGTGACGACTAATTAGAGGGTGTGTGACTCCAAGCCGGTGGTGTGGTGTTTCATTTTGGCAGGTGTCCAGGATCAGTCAATCCTCCATGTTCCTCCGGAGGTGTTGAGTTTTGTGGAAGCAGCAGCTCTCTCCGTCCCTCTCGAAGTTGTCTTGGTTGACTTGTTACATCATATCCATCATCATTGTCTGCACCAACCATGGCCAGGGGCTTAGTGAGCTGTCCCCAGTCAATAGCGGAACACATGTTCACACATGAGCTTCAAACGCCGTCGTCGCTTAGCGCTAGGCCGCTAGCTGCTAGCACCACAGATGGCGTGGCGTGCTAATCGCTAATGCGGCGCTATAGTCTCCTCACTGATGTTTATCTCCGGCACAAAGTGAAGAGATCAAGGCTGTAAGCCTGTTAAGTGGGGCTATTGTAGCTGCTAACCAAAACCCACACAATTAGAAGCTTCTGAAGCACACTGGAACCAAGAAAATAAGGCTGTGTTTGCATTGTCATTTTTGGATTGTGTTGTGTTGGTGCATTGTACGGGTGAAATCACACTGTCTGTTAGGCCTCAGGTAACAGCATTCATAACCATACTGTATTGCCCCCCATTTCCCTTCTGAAAGCCCTTATTGGTCAGGTTCTAATTGACCCTACAATTCCTTACCTGTGGAAGATGGGGAATCCTTTTATTGTGATATTGATGGTGATTGACAGACACAGAGCCTCAACTGTAGACATTGTTCCAGCAAGTGAATTGTGTTGCTGTCTATCAACCTCCAGAGCTTGTTTGCCCTGTCTCCTGCTGTGTGTTTAAATGGATGGTCTGACCACATGTCACACCCACTCTCTATGGGGGCAGGAAGATCGATGATGAACAGAGCTCTACAGGGACTGGTAATGCGCCTTCCAGCCATAGGCTGGACCACCAGCCAATCTGAGATAAGGGCCTTCTGAAATCTATCTATGGGAGTGTCACAGAGGAAATGTCAGGTCAGATGTTCATGTCCTGTCGACTAGTCAGGGTCCTGTTCATTAGGAAACAAATGGAAGAAAACGGGCTGAAACAGGGAGGGACCACCTGTCCAATTTAGAAACACTCATTTTCTTTTTATGTTGACAGAGTACCCGACTGCACACTACCCAGTTTAGATGTTTGTCTCTTGTAGGACTAGTTGGCTGTCAGGCCAGGTTTGCTGTAGAGTACAAACAGCCTAATATATCTTTCAGCCTAATATACCAGACGATTACCTCTGGCGAGTGGTTTATGGTTTCATTTCAAACGACTCTCTGCAGTGCAAGCATCGCTGACAATGATCATGTTTCATTAGATCAGGGGTTCCCAAACGTTTTTTGGCCCGCCACCCCATTTTGATATCTGAAAATTCTCGTGACCCCAACCAGGTGAAAAAAAATTATGTAATTAACAGCAAATGTTTACTTTTGTTATTTGGAACTATGGCAGTCAATTGAAATGCATTTTGACAGTATTTCTGATTGTCTTCTCAACTCACCATCACATACTTTTAATGTGGCACTATAAGAGTCAATTGCAAATTAGTCTGACAATGTCTCTTCTCACCACCACTAATGAGATGGGTGTGATAGATACATGTTGCTTCGGAGCTTCTCAAAATCAGGGAGCGTGGTCGACAGTGCGCACCTCATCTCTGCTGTCACATCTAACCTGGATCAATATTTGGTTTTAATGCAGACGAGAGCACTGAATCCAGCTTCACACAGATATGAGCTGGCGAAGGGTAGCCTACTTACTATGAGTTTTATTTTGCTTTCACGACAACTGGGAACTTGAAAAAAATACAGGTCAAATCATGACGTCAGTGATCCTTAGGTAGAGCTCTAGAATGAGGCTCAAGTTCCCGAGTTGGATGACCGTTCAAAACTATTTTTCCCAATCGGAGCTCGATTTATATTTATTTATTTTATTTTTCTCCCCAATTTCGTGGTATCCAATTGGTAGTAGTTACAGCCTTGTCTCATCGCTGCAACCCCCGTACGGACTCGGGAGAGGCGAAGGTCGAGAGCCATGCGTCCTCCGAAACACAACCCAACCTAGCCGCACTGCTTCTTGACAGAATGCACATCCAACCCGGAAGCCAGCCGCACCAATGTGTCGGAGGAAACACCATACACCTGGCAACCTGGTCAGTGTGCACTTCGTCTGGCCCACCACAGGAGTTTCTAGTGTGCGATGAGTCAAGGATGTCCCTGCCGGCCAAACCCTCCCTAACCAGGACGATGCTGGGCCAATTGTGCGTCGCCCCATGGACCTCCCGGTCGCGGCCGGCTGCGACAGAGCCTGGGCTCGAACCCAGAGTCTCTGGTGGCACAGCTAGCACTGCGATGCAGTGCCTTATACCACTGTGGCACCCGGGAGGCGAACCTCGATTCTTTCCGAGTTCCCTGTTGTCTTGAACGCACTGAAGTCGGGAAGTCTGAGTGCGGCTTTTTCCCATGATCTAAGGGCACTCTCTCATAGCCTAGTGGTTAGAGCATTGGACTAGTAACTGAAAGGTTGCAAGTTCGAATCCCCGAGCTGACAAGGTACAAATCTGTCGTTCTGCCCCTGAACAAGGCAGTTAACCTACTGTTCCTAGGCCGTCATTGAAAATAATTTGTTCTTAACTGACTTGCCTAGTTAAATAAAATTACAAAAACTAAAAGTTGTATCTTTTAGATTTGAATAATTGTCATTTATATTTCCATGGTTAACCACATTACAATGATTGAGATGCAAAGATGCTATTATAATATATACAGTAGCTTCTGAAAAGTATTCAGACCCCTTGACTTTTTCCACATTTTGTTAGGTTACAATCTTATTCTAAAATGGATTAAATTGTTTTGTTTTTTGCTTATTCATTCAAAATAAAAACAAATACTTTATGTACATAAGTATTCAGACCCTTTACTCAGTACTTTGTTGAAGCACCTTTAGCAGCGATTACACCCTCGAGTCTTTTTGGGTATGATGTTACAAGCTTGGCACACCTGTATTCGGGGAGTTTCTCCCATTCTTCTCTGCAGATCCCTTAACGCTCCCCATCCAACCTGACAGAGCTTAGCTGCACAGCTATTTTCAGGTCTCTCCAGAGATGTTCGATTGGGTTCAAGTCCGGGCTCTGGCTGGGCCACTCAAGGACATTCAGAGACTTGAAGCCACTCCTGTGTTGTCTTGGCTGTGTACTTAGGGTCGTTGTCCTGTTGTAAGGTGAACCTTCGCCCCAGTCTGAGGTCCTGAGTGCTCTGGAGCAGGTTTTCATCAAGGATATCTCTGTACTTTGCTCCGTTCATCTTTCCCTCGATCCTGACTAATCTCCCAGTCCTTGCCGCTGAAAAACACCCCCACAGCATGATAATGCCACAACCATGCTTCACCGTAGGGATGGTGCCAGGTTTCCTCCAGACGTGACGCTTGGCATTCAGGCCAAGGAGTTCAATCTTGGTTTCATCAGACTAGAGAATCTTGTTTCTCATGGTTGGAGAGTCCTTTAGTTGCGTTTTGGCAAACTCCAAGCGAGCTGTGTTGTTGTTTTTTACTGAGGAGTGGAATCTGTCTAGCCACTCTAACATAAAGGCCTGATTGGTGGAGTGCTGCAGAGAGGCCTGATTTGGTGGTGTTGCAGAGATGGTTGTCCTTCTGGAAGGTTGTCTCATCTCCACAGAGGAACTCTAGAGCTCTGTGAGAGTGACCATCGGATTCTTGGTCACCTCCCTGACCAAGGCCCTTCTCCCTTATAGACCTTATATAGACAGGTGTGTGCCTTTCCAAATCATGTCTAATCAATTGAGTTTACCACAGGTGGACTCCAAGTTGTAAAAGCATCTCAAGTATGATCAATGGAAACAGGATGCACCTTCGCTCAATTTCGAGTCTCATAGCAAAGGCTCTGAATACTTATGTAAATAAAGTATCTGTTTTAGTTTTTTTATACATTTGCAAAACATTCTTAAAACCTGTTTTCACTTTGTCATTATGGATATTGTGTGTAGATTGCGAAGGATTTTAGAAGTTCTCCCGCTTCCCTATGTTCAAATCAGGTGACCCCACATGGGGTCGCGGCCCCTAGTTTGGGAACCGCTGCATTCTATCTTTATTCTGCCTGGAGAATTGAAGAGAACTGTGTAGTGAGCAAATTTGTAGCATTAATGTAATGTAACATTTCCAGCAGTAATGGTAAAACTTTAAGTTTGGATGTAGCCAAGATCACAGGTGTCTCTATACTGATTTTTAGATCTTTGTCAGATCTCCATTATCTGTTGAATAATGTGACAAATCCGTTTGCTATTCAAAAACAGTGTCTGACGTCTTTGGGCGGCAGGTAGCCTAGTGGTTAGAGCGTTGGGCCAGTAACCAAAAGGTTGCTAGATGGAATCCCCGAGCTGACAAGGTAAAAATCTGTTGTTCTGCCCCTGAACAAGGCAGTTAACCCACTGTTCCAATGCCACCATTATAAGTAAGAATTTGTTCTTAACTGACTTGCCTAGTTAAATAAATACAATTTAAAAAAAGGCTGCAGTGAGGTTGTGTTAAAGGAATTTTATATCTTAATGATAATAATTAGCAATCAATAAGCCTTGACTAATCCCCAGGGTTTGTAAGACACCGGGTTTAAGAATAATTAGGCAAGAACTCAGCTTTCTGCAAAAGGTTCATTCGGCTTTATTCAGACAACATTCTGCAGTCCCAATAACAAAGACATTTATTTTATAGTTCCCTCCCTGCTAACGCACATACTTTTACACAAACACTAGATATATGAAACACTCCTCGGATTTCTCACAACCGTTAATCACTATCCAGCGCGGTCTGTGCTCCCCCCCCCCCCCCCGAGATTAGAGAAACCTTGGAGGTACCTCCCGGTTTTCTCCAAAGTCTCCAAGTTTCTAGGTCGGGTAAAACAGATGTCTACTGTTCTCTTATCTCCCTGCTAAAACACCCCTGCTAAAACACACACACATTTTGTCCCGGCCCTCTACTAGACCTTATGGGACTAACCATTCAGTACCTTAATTATTCATTATCCATGCTACATAACTACTAATTAATAATGGATTATTGATTCATTTACCTTTATTAGATAATTATCTTATCAGGTTGGGAGTGTAATAGGGTGTTTAGCACTTCAAAGGAAGGTAGTAAACACGGTCGAAAGCAACACACACACACACACACACACACACACGAACATAGTCAAGATCATCTCCTCAACACACTGAAAAACCAATCGGATCCAAACCACCACGTCGTTCAGGTCTGTAAACAGCTTCACCCAAACTCATCTGTTTTCTAGACAAGGTTGGCTTGGTTCAATCAACCACAGATAATGAATTAAAATACTCCCTCTTCCTATTCCGCTATTCCTACAGCAATACTGTGAGTGGCATTACCTGTGAAAGACATTATTTGTTGCGGAATTGAATTGTAATCCAAGGGATAGTTGATGGATAGGTAATAATCTGACACGGCTTCACCATCTGGAAAAAATAAAATAGAAAAATGAATCGAGGCCATGTTCCTGTTCAATGACTTTCAATGACTTTCCATTGGCACAGTGGCTCTGTACCTGTTGCTGTGAAACGAAGCCTGGGTATCTTTGCTACATCATAAATGTGACCCAGTCTCACATAATTATCAATGATTAATGGACCCTCATAAAAGACGGATATCAACCTGGTTCAGCTTCTCCACTTGACGCCATTGTTACCTTGGCATCATTGTTACCGTGGCCTTTGACGCCATAAGCTCCCGTTTGAATGGGCAGATGATTAATGCCTCTAGCCCCGCCTCCTCCAAGTGCCCCCTGCTAGTGTTCCTTCCTACAGTTTCCGTCCCCAATAAGTGCTCATTATGGAAAAAGCAGCGACTGCCTTCCTGTGACCTCCGTTCTGTGTCAAGCCTCTGATGTGGCCGTATGGACTGTAGAGTGTCTATTTGAGTTCGGCCAACCTCCATTTTGTGTCATGCTCAATTCTGTGTCATGCCTCTGATCGCCTTCCGTAAGTGGCCGTTGTAAAGAGTGTCAACCGTGTTTCCCACCGACCTCCATTCTGTGAGGATCCTCTTTTGAGAGCCAATAACAACGTGTTGACACCATTCCAGACACCTCCGTTATAGGTCAAGCCTGTAGACCTCTGTCTGTTCTCCATAGAGCTCTGATTATAACCGGCGTCGTCTACGCTCCGTAAACTTCCATTGTGTGCCAAGCCTGTAAGACCCCTAATCATCTGTTGAATACTGCAAGGATTTAGTCAATAGAAGGTAATTGGCACTTTGAATGCAGAACCTGCACTCAAACAATTACTCTCAGAAAACGACGACAGAACCAAAGCTAAGGCTGACCAGGAAGAGTGTATCCATCGTGGGACTTCCACTTTCTACTTACTCATCTTACAAGCTCTGGATCAAAATGGCTGCCTTGTTGCTGATGATGATGATTCTGTTGGAACAAAAAAGGGTATCAATGACCCTGCTAAAGTCATTAGGTCTCATTGACTGAGTAACTATTGGTGATATGGATGACCGCAAAGGACCAGTGCGGTGGGTGTTCAAGAGATGGTCTCAATTCCCAATGGATGATGTCCTCCTTTCAGTTCAAATGGGTATATTGAGTGGAGTGGCCTTCATGTTTCGAAAAGACTGAGTTCTGTTCCCTGTCAAGTGAAAATCCCTTCCCTGCACCACTGTTGTACCTGGCAGTCGTCGTGACCATGGGCTCTATAATATCTAGAGTGCTGTGCAACAGGAGGTCCATGTCTCATCTTCGTGAAGAGAGAACACTGATGACAGCGGAGGGCAATCATCACTTACATGCCTGACATACACACATGCAGGGACACACACGTGCATTCATGCACATACACGCAGGCAGACGCGCGTGCGCACACACACCTCTGTTCTCGCCCTTCCACCCTGGGCTACTGATGGAGCTGTGAGAGATGGTCTCTTTTCATTTTTTTAGGATTATGACATTATTGCCCTTACTGTGCTTGTTCCCTTGGAAACAGACGACCCTTTCCCTTCACGAGGGGGCCCCTCCCTCTCTCCTCTTGGCTTGGTCTTTTCAAGGCAGTAGACACTGGCTGTACAGGACAGAGCCTTCCAAACAGGGCAATGTTTTGAACTGTACTCAACTAGCAATAATGTGGTATATGCTGTTAACTTATAAAGACACTCAAATAACCGTGACCACTTGTTGAGTTTCAACAGCACTTGTAGTGTTGGTGTTTATGTGTGTGTGTAGTCCTTTACATTCGTAACTGAATACATGTTGAAAATCGCTAAGAAGAGCCTAAATTGGAACACAGTGGCCGTGGAGTAACATGCTATACATGACATCAGAGCTCTGGCTCTGCGCTGTGTGGGTTAGCTAGTCATGTTGGCAATAGAACAAGCTCTCAAATCATGCTCACCTGATCCAGATTGCGATTTATAATGGAACGTTTTTGGATTGCGTAAACAACAACCGTAATTGTGTGACAGCGAGGATGCAGAGTTGTGTTCTTACAGTTCCTCAACGGCACAGCTACTGTAGGAGAGCTGAAAAAAGTACCTTAAAGTTGATGACTTCTTTGAATTGCTTAAAACTGTGCACACTTAATTTTGTTGCACCTACCCCACATTTTCCAGGAATAGTCTTATGTTGCTGAATGTAACCAGAATATTTTCAGATTTTGTTATCAACAAATGCGCTGAAAAATTTACAGTAAATGTAAAATGCACATAAAATCAAGTGTTAAGTTTGGATTCATTATTGTGTCAGGTGAACTGTTGTGTCCTCACCTTTTGATCTAATAATTTTCCCATTATCTCCAAACTGTTCCCTTTCAACTACTACCATGGTTATGTATATGCTTTTCATTAGTAATAAACCGATATGACATTTTTGACCGATATCTGACATTTTCTTTGCCAAAAAAACTTGATACTGATAACCGATATTAAACATTTTAGCTGCCTTTTAAGCATTCTAGTACAGTTAAATAGTTAACACACACACATGGACGCAGCGGTCTAAGGCATTGCATCTAAGTGCAAGAGGCGTCACTACAGTCCATGGTTCGAATACAGGCTGTATCACATCCGGCCGTGATTGGGAGGCCGATAGGGCGGCACACAATTGGCCCAGCGTCGTCCGGGTTGTCATTGTAAATAAGAATTTGTTCTTAACTGACTTGCCTAGTTAAATAAAGGTTACACACACACACACACACGCGCCACACTGACTAAAAAGGTATTTTGTTGGCATTTACGTATGTCCCCATTACCAGTAAAACATAATCAAAACCTATTTCTTTCACTTACTTGCTGTGCTGTTTCGTTGTTAATTTGTTCAGTCATTTCATTCTCAACCAGGATTTCTATGGAACGCCGTTTGGGTCTTTGTGTATCAAAAAAGATACATGTCAAATAACACTGTTTGACGTGTCAAATAAGCTTGTTGACCAATCGGTACCTGAATATGACTGCACGTCAAATAATAATTTTACGCGTTCATACATTTTTTGCGTAGTTATTACACATTGATTACACTATCACTCGTATTTCACGTGTTGCAACGATTCATTGATATGTATGCTATGATGCTGGTAAAGTTGTCTCGCGCACCTACAGTGCTGGTCATTAAAAAAAGAGAAGCTAGCTAGCTCATGGATGCAAACAATGATCTTCCCAAAAACATAGCAAAACAACATCTGTTTCAGTAGCTATAGATAGCTTGCTAACTATATAGCTAGGTGTCGTCATCATAAAATCACCCTAATTTATAAGACAGTTCTTATTTGATTAGTGGTGGTCGGACCCATCTATGTGTAGCTAGCCACAATAAGGTTTAGTCACAATAGCGGGCTTTGCGGGTTAGCCTTCAAAATAAAAGTATGGCATAATTCTACTATTTGTATTCATTTGAATCACTGTCAATGGCATACATATTTTGAAGTCAAACTGCAAATTCCAGTATTGTGCCTAATCCTTATTGCGGCTAGCTTCACAACACAACCCGGTCCGGTCGAGCCTCACTAGCCAGATGAAGCTAGCTGGCTGCCTATAACGTTAGCTTTGGGCAACAGGCTTAAGTAGCTTGCTATGAACTGAAGTTCAATTTCAATAGGCGAATAACAAGTGGCAACCTAGCTCTTAATTACTCTCACAAGGATTCCTAAATCATTTCTAAGAATAATAATAATGATTGCAGTTTCTACTGGTCATTGTTTTCAGGCTGGTTGTATTGGTGCTAGCTAGTTACCAAGCTAAAGCTAGCTATCCCAGAAGTTGCGGTCGATCAAATTATGCTTTATTACCAACGCGTATTGTAAACACATCGTTTGTGGCTGATGTTTGCTTGTTTGCAGACTTTTTTGTACAGCTTTGATAGTGCTACTGCAACTTTTTTGACATGCAAAGACCCAAACGACGTTCCATAGTATGTATGTCGTGAAGCTAATAGCAGTGACGTTATTACTGTGTAACTCCGGTAGCGCAACATCTGAAAAATAGCGCACTTGGTAGTGTGTACTGGTGCTCGACCAGTCGGCGAAAGCCAACATCACCAAAGACAGAGAACAGTTGATTGTCAAGGGCAATGAATTCCATTATCTTGGCTTTAATGGATTTCGCCTTTGAGTTGTCTCGCTGAAATTTTCTTACTCTTTCAAATAATTGCTCGACTTGTTGACTGCTCGATCCACACAGCAGACATTGTGGGCTAGGTTAGGAATGCTGTGTTCCACGTGTAGCGCAAAATGTTACGTGGCGTCATTACGTCCTGTACCTATGTTATATAGGTATGCATGGTAGCTTTGACATTGGTTTTTAACATCGCCGTTAAACTAGACATCGGGCCGATTCCGATATGTTCACCGATATATCGTTCATCCCTACTTTTCATATTACTTCTGTTAGAAGCATTTCAATTTAGCCCTGTCTATATAGGCCAATTCACACGAGTGTAAAGGGTTAACTGTCTGTTATGTGTGTGTGTGGTCCAGTTACAGGACAGAAATTAACCCTACGGTGACACAGCTGTGGATCTGAGTGTGTCCATTTGCCTTTCTTTGCGCACAAGGAAGCAGTGACTCTCACCCGGCCCAGATCACCCAAGTGTGACTAAACACCTACCCAAGCCTCCCTTGGAATCAGATTAAACTCCTTTCCTCCCTCTCTACTCACCACCCGGCACTGAGGAATTACTAGCCTCCTCTTAGGGGAATTACATTTGGGGGAAAAATTGAGCAGTTTCTTCCTCCATTTCCCTCATGAAACCTCTGCTAGCCCTGGCTGAGACTCCAGTGACTTTAAGCTAAGCTTCTCTGAGATGAATCACAGTTTCCACCCTACTAACCTCCACCAGGGCCGTGTTCAGTAGGCACAAAACAGAAGAAAACGGAGTGAAACGTGGAGGTACTATCTGAACTAGTCCAATAAGAGATTGCTGTGCTTAACATCTTGCAACAGTTTGCCATATTGAACACAAACCAGATTTTGCAGTACAGTGGGTGGAGAGGAAGAGCATCATACAGTGTAGGGAGCTAGTTGCTTAACACTGAGCTGGAATTAGGAGCCCTTAATTTACGTCTGAATGAATAATGACATGACAAAAACCTGACATGAAAAATCTAAATCCGTTCACAGTGGCTGCAAACAGAGCATCATACAGTAAGCTAGCTGGTTAACACTGTGCAGGAACCATTATGTCTCTGAATGAGTAATGACATGACATCATAAACCTGACATCACAAGTCTGAACCCCATTCATGGCTTTCACACTGAGTGACATGACAAATGTAAACACATTCACATCAGTCAATGCTTGATGACCATCACATAAGCGATATTATAGTCAAGCCCACTCTAACACACCATGACAATTTGAGTTATATAGTATGCAATAACCCGGCGTAACCTGCCACGAATGGTTATGCCTACCGTCCATGTTATATGATGCATATTGTATGGGTTATATGATGCATATTGTATGGGTTATATGATGCCTAGGTAAGAAGAAGCTGCATTATTTCTGGGTTGTAAAAGTTACTGAAACTATGCCATGCTCTAACAGACCTACTATTTCAGCTTTATGACCCAAATGCCAAAAGGTTTTATTGCAGATGAAGACGAGGGAAAGCTTCATCCCACATACTAATAGAGGGCTATATTGTTTTATTGTAATTACCCATCGAACAAGCTTCTGAGAAATCTATGTTTGGGAGATATCTGATGAAATACCTACTGTGGTCCATAATGTTCATATATTATGTTGGAAAGTAAGACTACTGGAAATTCATGATTTGAGTCTGACTTCAAGCCACAGTAAATTATAGGTTTTCAATTAGAAGCTTTAACATAGTGATGTGCATTGAGTGTTGGTGCAGAAAATAGCTGTAGGGAGACTGTATATCCAACGTAAATCATTGTTACAACCCTGATCGAGAATTAAAGGCCCCATGCAGTCAAAAAACTTGATTTCCTGTGTTTTATATATTTCCACACTATAATGTTGGAATAATACTGTGAAATTGTGAAAATTATGATAATGCCCTTCTAGAGTAAGAGCTGTTTGGAAAGAAAAGCGGCTGAAATTTCAGCCTGTTTTGATGGGATGGAGTTGTGGCCTGTCTGGTGATAAATTAGTTAATAGACCAATAAGAAAGAAAGTTCCAAACCTCTCTGCCAATAACAGTTTTCAGTTTTCCCCTCCCCACTCAGACCACTCCCAGACAATCCTAGCAAAATCATTTATTGAGAAATGCACTTTGTGAAGGAGCTTTTTTGACTATTTTAAAACAATCACAGTAAGGTACTTAATTGTTATCCAGAAATAATTTGATATTGATATAGAAAACGACTGCATTGGACATTCAAGTATGATCTGAAGGCACCGATCACACAGATTTATGCGAATAATAGACATGTATTAATTAATCTATACTATTACAACCACTGAGATGGCCAAGCCAAATCTATAACCTATCGCTTCTTCTCCACAACAGTCCTGTTTTATTTCCCATTAAAACAGAAATACTGGAGTTGGGCAAACTTGAGGGGGAGTCAATCACACAACACAATAATGTCTGAATTCATTTATTTCTCCAGTTTTATAACTCCTCCACGACGTTACTTAACATGATGGATGGTTACTCCTTCTGTCATCCACTCAGGCCATGGTTTATATTATATCAGAGAGGAGTAGATTTGGGGAAATATTGCCACCCTTTCCACTTCTGAATCTGTGAGTTTATGATATTATTCTAACCTGACCGCTGACAGCCTTCATCGTCATATTATTATTATTATTATTATTATTCCCATCATTATTATCCTTACTTTCATCATAATCATTATTATCACCATTATCATTTGTATCGTTATCGTTGCTATGGTGATCATAATCGTCGTCATTGTCATAATGGTAATGGTTTCGCCGTGTTGCAATGCAAATTATTACAGATAATAGACAGTTGAGGCCATAATACGCACCACACGAAATAAAATAAAACCGATTTGAATCTCTTAGAATTACTGTATGATTTGAAAACGATTATTAGGTCCATCAGCGTTTTGGTAGTGTCCTTATTTATGGCCTCTCGGGTTGGTTTATGATGAAAGCAGCATTCTACCAATGTCGCTTCCCTCCTATCCCCTGTCTCCTCCACCCACCCTCTGACTATCCATGTCTGGGTCGAAGTTGATTCACTGCCACATCGATTGGAGGTTGTCTCCAGACTCCCTTTCTCCCTGGTGTGGTGACTGACTGTCCTGCTCCCCTATCCTTGACTTCTCCTCAGTCTCTTTGGCGTGACATGGAAGACCTGACACAGTCAGGTTAGAGGCAGGGCGCTCTGCTTTTCAACACGTTCTCATGTTCGCCTCTCAAGAGCACTTCACACACTGAGACATACAGAAGTGACTATCAGGCCTTCAGCTGGAGTTCAGTAGACTTGTATTTGGAGGCTCAACTCACCATTAGAACCAGCACTTTTGTGCAATTTAAAGGGTGGTTATTGTAAATCAATATAATTATTGCAATTATGCTTGTTATGGTCAAACTCACCCAATGTTCTAACTGAAAGTACATAGACAAAAAAGAAAAAACATGCCGCCTCGTGCCGGCAGTTTTCAACAAACCTATGTTTTCGTTTTCATGTTCCTCATACGCAGTTAACTGTTCTAAACAGTCAATTATCCTTTCAACGAGTTTTACAGTAATCCCACGATTATTTAGCAAAAGCCGGTAAGTGCGTGCCTGTTTATGCTTTGCGCTAAAAGAAACAGTGGCGTGACTGAGCCGGAGTGACGTTGAACAGCCTGCTGTTAGAGCCAGCCATTGGATGCCTTGCTTGCCGCAGGTCGACTCTAAAACCCTCGCCCCTCGCAATCGTATTATTCTGACACATACTTCATAATCAAGTCAATGCGCTGATGTCTACATATCTTGATCACTTATTCCAGATCCAAAGCACATTTCCATTCTCGAATCCATCTCAATTCCACAGCACTGAATGACAGAAACGAACGTCTCTGAATTGCAACCTTCCGCCATAACATTAGCATGGGCATGGTTTGTTTGGAGTCAGGATCCATTGCATGGAAAGAGAGACATTATCATTCAGATAATTATCCCCTTGTTCTGCTGTCGGAGGGGTATTTGAAGATGTAATAAGTATTTATTGTAAAATCCACATTACATTGTGGCCCCTCCATAATTGATGATAATGAGATCACAGCGAGACCCTTCATTAAAAGTTAACATGACATTTTCTCTCTGCTCTTCTAATGCCGTTTTCACCGGCTCATTTACTTCTCCTTCTCCCTGAGAAAGCAAAGCCTTATGAAACCTCACCAAGTCGTTCAAAGTCTTGCTATCTTTTTGAGTCCATTATTTCTGATCTAGGTACAGCCTAAAAGTGATCAGTCTACAGTTGTTAAAGGGATAGTTCATGTTGGTTTCCTTACCCTGTAAGCAGTCCATGGACAAGGTTTGAAAACAATCCATGCTTTGGTTAAAAACTTCTTCGGGATCAGTGTCCTATCCACAGGACAGTTGAGCTAATGTAGGCTAATGCGATTAGCATGAGGTTGTAAGTAACAAGAACATTTCCCAGGACATAGACATATCTGATATTGGCAGAAAGCTCAAATTCCTATTAATCTAACTGCACTGTCCACTTTACAGTAGCCATTACAGTGAAAGAATAACTTGCTATTGTTTGAGTAGAGTGCACAGTTTTGAACATGAAAAGTTCTTAATAAACCAATTAGGCACATTTGGGCAGTCTTGATACAATATTTTCAACAGAAATGCAATGGTTCATTGGATCAGTCTAAAACGTTGCACATACACTGCTGCCATCTAGTGGCCAAAATCGGAATTGAACCCGGGCTGGAATAATACATTATGGCCTTTCTCTTGCATTTCAAAGATGATGGTACAAAAACCATACAAAAGAACGGTTGTTTTTTTTCCCTTTTTATTATCTTTTACCAGATCTATTGTGTTATATTCTCCTACATTCCTTTCACATTTCCACAAACTCCAGTGTTTCCATTGAAATGGTACCAAGAATATGCATATCCTTGCTTCAGGGTCAGAGTTACAGGCAGTTAGATTTGGGTATGTCATTTTAGGCGAAGTTTTAAGTTTCCTTGGCACTGTTTCCAAATGCTCAAAATTATAATATGACTCCCATTCAAGTTACAATTCAGATGTAAGCATTTTTCACGCATCATGTTCAAATCATCTATAAGTGACTTTGTTGAGCTTCACAACCAATTTGAGATACTTTTGGGTTTGGATATGTTGTACAAAACATGCTAATAACGCTACCAGGACTTGGATGGGATTTGTGCCACAAATGCTAAAACGTTAGCATTTGGAAACAGTGCCAGGGAAATAAACCCAAAGCATGACTTGCTGTCATACCTTGTCCATAAACTGCTTACAGGGTAAGGAAACCAATGTGTCATTTTATAATTTGGTTGAACTATCGCTTTAACTGTACTTCTTGTTCTGATCCAAGTGCAGTTGTGCAAATCCACCACTTTGTCCGCATTGCTCCGGATCCAGGAACTGTACAGTGATTCACAGCCATTGACAGTTTCACTGATCCAAGTACAGCCATTGCATGCTCAGCTCATCCCATCTCATAGAATCGTGAAACCCTGATTAATAAGGTCCTGCTATTAGCTTTTAATCATCACTCAATACAGTCCCCCTGTATTTACAAGTCTACAAAATGGATCGCATTAACCTATGGCAACAGTGCAGTTGCAATAAGGCTTGTCTGTTCTTTAGTCCCCTGATGAGACTGTTGCTCCAAAATGGCGGTGGTGATGGATGAGTGGTGAAGCCCTACAGTAAGTGCTCCTTTCGGCCTGTAGGAGAACAGTGGATGTAGTTTCACTGGCAGATAGCCCCTCTAATAAGGCCACCAGGGCCTGTATCCATGGAGATGCAGCCGTAACCTCTTCAGCCTTCTGCCCTTTGACCTTTCTCTTTCAACCACTAGCGAGGAAAGTCTCATAAAGAAACAATCACTTCAGGGCAGGTTGTAGGTTGGGTCGTGCTTTTTTGCCGTCTTAGCTGAACAGCAATGTTCCCTATTGTTCAGAATGACCCAATTTCTTCTGGAACAGCAGGTTCCACTAAAGTTGTCCTAAAAATACATAAAATAAAGGCACTTCTCAGAGCAGTTTGGGAGCACCAAAATAGAATAGACATCCACTGAACTGCTGCGAGACTTTTGTCTGACTAATGTGTCTCATTATTATGGACGTATTTAATCCCTCAGAGAGACCATAGTTCACCTCTTCCTCCGCATTTATTAGAGATTACAGACCGCTGTATATCTCTCTGACTGCTGGCACCTGACAGTGCACTGTCTTCCTTCTCGGCCTCACAGCAAGTTGTGCCACGCAAATGAAAGTTGTCTACCTCCTGTATATCATTACGTGACGTGATTCAGAAACCAAATAATTGTGAATAAGGGATAGAATTTGAGCGATCATTTTTATTGCCCGTTGGTTTGTTACTGACTGTTTACTCGCTTATAGCACTCTGTGGCGTCATGTGGCAGTTCGTAATGATCTGGATGCTTCAGACCATTTGCCGGCTATACTGCAGGTTTATGGAAGTTATTGATCATTTGGATTTACGGTGTGACGGCTTTCATATGGGTGGCTGTGGTAATATAAGTTATGGGTTGTGGTCTCGCGGGGGTGTTGACAAGCCAGTATCTCAGGGGTGGGAGGTGGAGAGATGGGACAGGGTTGTTGATATTGATTTGGCCATCATTAATGTTAACATGAGACATTGGCCTTGATGCTTACTTTGTTTCAGCCAGATCAGACTTCCTGAATAAATGTAGGCCTGGCCGATACTCCGCCAGGCTGGTTCTGTTGATCAGTAGGCCTATTTGTTGGTTTGAAAGCTAAAAGAAGCCTAGCTTTGAGTGGGCACGTTGCACCATTTTACTTAGAAGTTTGTGAAAATTGTTACTACAGAAATGGTGATAATGGTGTAAAAACCTCTTTAGTACGTTGCTACCCACCCTCTCACCATTTGCTACTATAACGTAACCTACATATTGAGTAATTGGGTCATGAAAAGGTCAAAGGGCTAACAATTACTAGTGGTAGCTGTTAACTGCGGTGCATCTCTGAACATCAATGCTATTGATCTACAGTGGTATCATTTAGTATAGAGCGAACAACATTTAGTATAGAGCGAACAACATTTATTTTTTATTTTCCCATGAAATATGGGACCAGCACTGTACATGTTGCATTTATATTTTTGTTCAGTATACTATAGTTCGGAGAGAGGGAAAGAGATAGACGGAGACAAAAGGTATAGCTACAATTCTGAGAGATCTATAGGCACAGCCAGCAATCTGTAGCCAAGCTAAAAGACAGAGCCATCAGAGACTATCTATTATTCAAGCAACCAATACACTCAGCTCCACCACCACTATTATCCCCCAGTGTCTGAGCTCAGCTCGGTTTCCAATGTGGCGCTAGTGTAGCCAAACACTGGGTGTACTCAATGAGGCTGTGAGAATGCGGAGCTCTGTGCCGTGCCGTTGTGTGTGTTTGTGTGTGTTTGTGTGTGCCTGTACGGCCTGCGAGACAGTGAGGAGGTAGTGGTACAGTACTTTGGCTGCCGTAGGCTGTACAAGCCATCTGGAGAGATGATTAGCCACACATTGTTTTTTCCCCCCTCTGCTCTTAGTGGTGTCTGTTCTATGTCTTGCAAGACTTCAGGCTAATTTAGATCTGCTAAAGCTACGATACAGGAAAACAAATCAAGTTGACTCACTCTTCTCTCTCTCTCTCTCTCTCTCTCTCTCTCTCTCCCTCTCTCTCTCTCCCTCTCTCTCTCTCTCTCTCTCTCTCTCTCTCTCTCTCTCTCTCTCTCTCTCTCTCTCTCTCTCTCTCTCTCTCTCTCTCTCTCTCTCTCTCTCTCTCTCTCTCTCTCTCTCTCTCTCTCTCTCTCTCTCTCTCTCTCTCTCTCTCTCTCTCTCTCTCTGTCTCTCTCGCTCTCTCTCTCGCTCTCTCTCTCGCTCTCTCTCTCGCTCTCTCTCTCGCTCTCTCTCTCGCTCTCTCTCTCGCTCTCTCTCTCGCTCTCTGTCTCGCTCTCTCTGTCTCGCTCTCTCTCTCTCGCTCTCTCTCTCTCTCGCTCTCTCTCTCTCTCGCTCTCTCTCTCTCGCGCTCTCTCTCTCTCTCGCTCTCTCTCTCTCTCGCTCTCTCTCTCTCTCGCTCTCTCTCTCTCTCGCTCTCTCTGTCTCTCTCTCTCTCTCTCTCTCTGTCTCTCTCTCTCTGCAGTTTGCTGTTTCGTGGTCCACAAGAGGTGCCATGAGTTTGTCACGTTCTCTTGCCCCGGTGCGGATAAGGGTCCCGACACAGACGTAAGTAGCCGTACCCCACCCTCTACCCCTCATGTTCTCACCGCCTCTCCACTCTTAGTGTCCCTAAGCTTCTGTCAATGTACCCCTCCCAAAATGCACCCCTAGCGAAAGGGGGCACCGCCAAGGCACATCTCTTCTAAGCCTGCGTCCCAAATGGCACCCTATTACCATATAGTGTATGAATATGTTGGTATAGGGTGCCTTTTGGGACGCGGGTTAAGTGTATGGTTACTCTCAAAGTGACAGCCTTGCAGGACGGACCGAACGTCCTTGTCTCGTTGACCGGGGCTGAGCATTAAGGAAGAAGAATGAGTCTGCTCCTTGTCTGACAGGAGATCATTGTGTGTGGAGGCCCAGAGCTGTTCTATCGTACATCACCTTGCTCTGTGTATTGGGAGGCCAGTCAGGCTAGTTTTTTTGGCTTGAAGTTGTAGGAATTGAATTTCGGCAGAGTTCTTTGGTTTGGTATCATAAAGAAGTTGGCTCTGTACTCTACTTTCAAACACCTGACAAGAACTTTCCATTTGAAACGGAAAACAAAATGGACAAGTCCAGGTGGTCCCTTCCTGTTTCAGTGTGTCTTTTTTTTCTTCTCAATTTGATGCCTAATGAACGCAACCGGTCACTTCAAGTTCAGTGACTTTGGACACTGCTTTAATCTCTCACTCTGGCAGGAAGTCGGATAATGAACAGGGCTCTCTGGATGAATCATACCAACTGATGGCCAGCTTACCTCGTTTCACCTCAATATACCTAATTTTATCTTCTGAGGGGTCACTTTGTCCCAGTCATTATATCACTCGAGGACACTTCCAGGTCCGTTCCGAAGTGTACACTCGTTTACCACCTGTTAAGAGCCGGAACATGGGGAGATCCGCCACGATTTAAGACTTTTGACTGGCTCCAGTAGTCTAACTAAATGACAACCCACACCAGTGTCATACCTGGCACTCTTGACATCACATGAAAATATATTACATTCACTTTCAGCATCTGTGTTGAATTATTTGGGGCATACATCTCTCCTGAATAAATCTTACTTGGATCACCACTTAGATTCCCTAGCAGTGGATGAAGAGTGACTCCTAGTACTTTCCTCTGTGGGAGTGTGGCTTCCTAGCACATTAGGTGTGAAGGTACACTAGCCTGGCCTAGCAGCACAGCTCTGACTGTTTGCATCCCAAAACACATCCTATTCCCTATAGAGTGCACTAGCTTTGACCAGAGCCCTGGTCCAAAATAGTGCTCTATATAGGCAATATGATGCCATTTGGGACTCAACTTCTTTCTCCCTCATGGCGTTCTCCGGGTGGCCCCGTAACTGGAGATGTGTCATTCAAGCTCCTCAACCGTCCGCTGCCTTTAATAGAACGCCCCGCGGCTGACACGCATGCTCTAAAGAAAGTAGTACGTGAACATGTGTCAAACTCATTCCACGGAGGGCTGAGTGTCTGTGGGATTTCACTCCTCCCTTGTACTTGATTGATGAGTTAAGGCCACTAATTAGTAAGGAACTCCCCTCACTTGGTTGTCTAGGTCTTCATTAAAAGGCAAAAACAAAAAGCAGCAGACACTAGGCCAGCGTCTCCCAAACTCGGTCCTCGGGAACCCTAACGTGCTGACCACACCGGTCGCGTGGCATGGCGTGGCACGCGCCAACGAGCGTCTGCGTTGCCAGGTGCTAAAATAGAAGTTGATTCTATTTGTGACACAGAATGCGCTGCAAGTCCTGCCTCTCCCATCTCTTCATTCGTTTTTAGAAGCATATACCCATGTGCCATCTCCTCATTGATTTTTAGGAACATATGCCCACGTGGGTGATTGAAAGATGAACTGAGGTCGGTTGTGGTAATGCACCTTATTATGAAAGTTAGTTGCCAATCGCCATATAAAGTCCAAAGAAGAAAAAGAAGCCTGGAAGGAGGAGCGATGACTAGAAACAATTCGGTTGACCATTTTATGTGTGGATTAATTGTCGGAGTAGAGGACCTTGTGCATTTCAGGTAAAATAACAACCCACTGTTTATATCCCAGGACAAATTAGCTAGCAACAGCAAGCTAAATTGCCATAAATGTTTAATGCTTTTCGACCTGTCCCCAAATAAATATAATTGGTACAGAGTCTGTTTTGACATTTCAACCTGCGTGTCATGATCGCGTTTGGACAAAATTATTTTGCGCACGATGGCGCATGTGCGCATCCGGTTTGGGCATGGTGTAACACAGCTGATTCAGATGATCAAAGCTTGATGATCAGTTGATTATTTGAATCAGCTGTGGAGTGCTAAGGCAAAAAACAAAACATGCACCCCTTTTGGATCCCAAGAACCGAGCTCGGGAGACCCTGCGCTAGGCCGTCCATGGAATGAGTTTGACACCCCTGTGCTAAGGGATTTTCTTCGCTAGTGGGGCTTGGAGGGGTTATAATAATAAGGGCAGCAGGTAACTGCCCATTTTGTCAGCATTCCAAATATATGTTCATGTCAATTATAGTAATCCAACTTTATGGATTTATTAGGGCAGAAGTTGTCATTAGGCACAGATCTAGGACCAGCTTACCAACCCCCAGACTTAAACTTGTGAAGAACATAGGATGCCCTAGATCTGAAGTCACTATCAGATATGTTATTAGCAAATCAGTCATCTGTGGCCACATTTCTCAGCATTACAGTAACAGATGGTTGAGTTACATAATGTAAGAAAAGCACTGTTCCTACTGAAAAGTCTCTGGTTCATGGGCTTACAGAATGCATCAGAACAAAAAGTGTGCGTTGTTCTTTTGAGTCTGCTAATGTAGCCATAATGACTACTGCGAGCTAACGTTAGCCTCGCGAAATGCCCACATCTTAATCATTTAGCCCATTCCACATGGGATACGCATCCCAAATGGCACCCCATTGCCTATATAGTGCACTACTTTTGAACAGGGCCCATTTAGTACACTATATAGGCAATAGGGTGCCATTTGGGACGCAGTGAGGTTGTACAATGTGAATTGCCCAGCCGGGATAGATTCACTGCACATGTTAGCGTATGTGCAGTTTTCCCTAGCAACCTAATTGCTAGGTGGGCAGAATCCAAAATAAAGGGTGAATAATAGGAGCATAAACAATGGTTCTCTCTCAAATGGGACCCTGTTGCCTATATTGTACACTACTTTTCATAGGGCTCTGGTCAGAAGTACCAAATAAGGAATAGGGGGCCATTTGGGACCGTAACCCTGACTATGTCTAACTTAGGGCACTTCAGCAATATGGAAAAGCAAACATACTGAAGAATAGGTTCCTAAAGCAAAGTGTACTGTAAAGGTCTAATGATAAACTGTTGCGCTCGCGTCAAGCAATCTCCCAATACCACCCTTTCCACTTGAGCTATAGGGCTATGTTTTTCCGGAGGCACGGTGAGGGTTAATTGGCTAGATTAGTGCAGTTAACTGCTTCAAAATGGTTTCATTTGGCTTGGCTAGTATGTGTAGTGTTTTGCAGAACAAGCTTGGTTAATAATTAGGGCTGGGAATTGCCAGGAACCTAACAATATGATATCGCGATACTTATTTGGCGATATGATATATATTGCGATTCTCACGATTCTATATGTATTGCGATTCGAGACTGTGATTTTATTCGATGTTCCTAACATATTGCTCACCATATCTGCTGCAGAGAGACGAGAGAGAGCCATGAATAAAATAGATTTGATCAGTCATGGAAATACAATTGGTTTCATAATTGATAACAAAGTATGAAGGAAAAATACTGGAGTTTTGGTTCAGGTACAGCCAACTAGCACAAAAATAACATTGCAATATTGTCAAAGCGATACGCTATATCGTCAGAAATAATATCCCGATATATATAACTGTATCAATTTTTCCCCCATCACTATTAATAATGCATGGACTTCCTGGTCCCCCTACAGGGCCATGGAGATGAAACACAGATGTCTGCATTCCTAATGACACCCTTTTCCTTACATAGTGTACTACTTGGGTTAATACATAGGCTGTGTTTACTCAGGCAGACCAATTCTGATCTTTTTTTCACTAATTGGTATTTTGACCGATCAGATGTGAAAATATCTGATGTGATTGGTCGAACGAGCAATTAGTGGGAGAGAAAAAAATCTGAATTGGGATGCCTGTGTAAACGCAGCCATCGAGTCTTGGTCTAAAAACAGTGCACTATATAGGGAATAGGTTGTCATTTGGGATGCTGCCTGAGAGAGCCAGTGGCTGAGTCATGAAGGACCCATCCTTTCTCCCTCCCCAGTCTATGAACCCAGGAGCCTGAGTAGGCCCTGCCGCATGCCTGACGGTAAATGTAGCCTGCTAGCCGCCCATGTCTCTATGATGTAATCATGCCCGTCTCTGGCATACTCCAACCCCCCCCTCCTCCTTTTCACCCCTCGCCCCCTACGGAGTCGAATACCAGCGTGTGCTCTCAGTAGCACATGCCCCTGCGCTTGCATGCCAGACCACAGGAGGTTGGTGGCACCTTAATTGGGGAAGACGGGCTTGTTGTAATGGCTGGAGCGGAATTAGATGGAATGGTATCAAATACAACAAACGCATGGTTTCCATATGTTTGATGCCATTCCATGATGCCATGCCATTCCATCCTCCCCTCAGAAGCCTCCACTCGGTGTCAGACGTTCCAAAGAGAATGTGGCTCACACGCCGAGTGCTGGAAATTCGAAGCGACATTTTTGTGCTTAGCACACACTTTTTGTCTCGTTTTTTTTTTTAGTGTTGACATGTACAGCGGAGCAGAGGGTGCTGCTGTCCCTGCTTCTTTAGCCAAATGAAAACCCACGATATATCTCTCTCTCTCTCTCGCTTTCTCTTTCTCTTCTCTCTCTCTTTCTTTCTCCTCTTTCTCTCTCTTTCTCTCTCCTCTTTCTCTCTCTTTCTTTCTCTTATCTATTTATTTCTCTCTCTCAGCACAGTCATTGGCGCCTGCGCTGCTCCACTGGAGCTTCTGATAACTGTCACATAGAATTACATTCATGAATGAGACCCAGGCTAACTAGACTACAGCAGCCCCATTAATTCAGTGTGGCTGAGGAAGTTTGTGGGGGGGGGTCAACAAGCGTAATACATGTTGTTAATGAGGTTGCTTTAATGAGCCTCTTGTTTGAATCTTTTTGTTTTTTGAAAACTGCTTCCCAATTGGCTCCCTATTCCCTGTATAGTGCACTGCTTTTGACCAGGGGCTCTGTTTAAAAGTAGTGCACTATTTTGAAAATAGGTTGCCATTTTGGACACCACCAATGCCTCAATGCACAGGATGCGAGGCTGAATGCCTCTTTGTCCCTCCCACACAAATGAACGGTGTCAGATCATTGAGTCTGTATGGCTAATGAGGTTCCTCATACCACACAGAGCTAATTATTATGATCCACTGTCATGCAGGCTACTTGATCAAACGGCACTAAATGAAAGCGAGACGTTGAATGAACATGAGATATTACTCATTACTACCATCTGCTGATGTGGTGGGACTATAACCTATCAGTCATCATAGTTGTTATATACATGTATATATGGAGTGATCTGGTTATCCATTCCTGTATGTACAATGTTGTTAATAGATTACTTGTGAATGTGAATACTTTCAAAACAATGTTATTGAGCTAACGCTTATTTTCTCACTCAGAGCCGGTCCTGACCTCCCTGGGGCCCTAAGCAGAATTCTGCTAAGGGGCCCTCCTACCTGATCCGTGACCCATGTAAACCATTTGCCATTGCCACACAGTCACGCCTGACATCCCAGTGCTCACACTACAATCCTCCCTCCTTTAAAACAGTTTGCTCCGTCTGTCGGTCTAAGAATAAGTAGATATACTTATTCTATAAAACAGAATGAGGTATAAACAAAAAATATGTATTGAATCAAATATTGTCTGTAGTATCTTAAGATAAGTGAATATTAACATTAACATAAATAAGAAATTGTAGAAAATATAAAATAATAAAATATAGCACTGAGCTTTGGCTCTGCTGCCTGGTAATTAGTCCAGCCCTCACAATATTAAACAATTAGCTTTGTTTATACAATGTAAACATAAGTCTATGGCTGCAGCTATATGTCTCAAAATAGTACAATAAACCTTTGGCTGTTGTCTGGGCCTCAGAGAATCCAGTTTCCCGGTATGTAGTGAGGGGGCCCTTTTTCATTTGAGATTAAATTCACTGCGATATACAACTGCATTGATGCAGATTGGAGGAGCTTGTTCACCTTGTTTGTCATTGTCGCTATCTCACACAATACCACACAGCAAATCAAGAAGCGGTAGGATCCAACTTCCTCTGCAAGTGCTTGTGCCTCCACTTTGGCCACAGGATTGTTGATCGTCTGTCTGGCTTCCAGTAATGCCTCCCAAACCTCAGAAGCCTGATACCCGATTGCATGAACACTTTGGAGCCTACTCTCCCATCTCGTGTCACTAAATGAATTCACGGTTATTTTCACGGGTTTCTTCAAAACACTCCATCTTTGTGTGCCAGCTGAAAAGAAGGTGAAGAGCTTTGGCACATGCCCAAAAAACCCAGCTGCATCTCTTGAAGATTTGGCAGCATCTGCAATGACGAGGTTTAGAGTATGTGCTCCACATGGGACGAACACGGCTATGGGATTTTTCTGTTGAGCAGTCTGGCTTGTACTCCATGGTGCTTGCCCTTCATGTTGGCCCCATTGTCATAAGCTTGCCCTCTGCAATCTTCAAATGGAATCTTCAGCTTGTTCAGTTTATCTAAGATGACAGTGGACAGATTCAAACCGGTTGTAACCTCAACATTCACAAAGCCGAGGAAGTGCTCCTTGATCTCTGGCTTTCCCTTTAAAGCCACGCTTCTCAGAATAATGGCCATAATACTAGGTTTCTTTCAGCCAGAGACTGGGTGATACTTATAAAACGTGTAAGGAGATCCCGCCATCTCTTTCTTTCAGCCTCCAACATTGTCATTTGTATCTGGTCAAGAGTCTGTCCCCGACTTAGGCGAAGATCAAGTTCTCTCTGCTTAATCATATTGTTCGTGTGTTCAGGACTACCCTCACAGTGTTTCAGAATGGCGTTGATATTTGACCAGTCATTCACACCTTCCTTTATTATTTTGTAGTCTTTTATAGGAAAGAGCTTACAGGAAAAACAATACACAGCGTTGTGTTTCATAATGAAAGCCAGCTCCTGGTAATCTTTTCCCCATTTGACAGCTACAGGCCTTGTGTTTTTGGAAATCACTTGATGCTTTCATTTCAGCATTTCACAATCTCAGAGAAATAAGTAGTACTGCTGGTTTTTACACAGTGAAATGTAACAAATAACTACATTTTTAATAAAGAAATGTACAAATGATACATTTGTGGCATCAATATTTCTATACAGTAATATGAGATATGTATGTAAAACATTTTACATTTGACATTTTAGTAATTTAGTAGATGCTCTTATCCAGAGCGACTTACAGTTAGTGCGTTCACGTATCCCAGTCAAATATACTGGATATGAACATTCCATTAAAAAAAAAATACTGTAGCTAGCGTTTTGTAAGAAAAACTCACGTGAATGTACCCATAAGCAGATGTGAAACGTGTGGATATAGCTTTTTCGAAATAAACTCTTGATAGGTTGTTGAATGTGTGGCTCAGTTGGTAGAGCATGGCGCTTGCAACGCCAGAGTTGCGGGTTCCATTCCCACGGGGGACCGGTACAGAAAATGTAGAAACTCACTACTTGCTGTAAATCGCTCTGGATAACAGCCTCTGCTAAATGACTAAGATGTCAAATGTAAATATTTCCATAGGCTTTTATATATTGTATATGGAAACACTCGTGGCTGTTTAGTCATACATTTTCCTTTACTTCGTGAGAGTGAAATATGAAGTCATTAAAGCACAACTCATTCCTAAGAATGAATCATGCAAAGCCTGTAGCAGAAGTATGAAATGAATCTTCTATATTGTGATGTACTGTATATATGCGTATTATTTGCATTAAGCACAATGCTCCCCTCAACCTGCCAGATGTTGTTCTTCAATCACTGGTCCTAGAGACCCACAGGGCGTTTGAGCAGGGCAGGCTTTTATTCCAGCCCAGCACTAACACATTCCGTCACCTAATCACCGGGCTAGCACAAGAACCTGCACACCCCGTGGTTCTCTAGGACCAGGACTGAAGAACTGTGGGTTCCAACGACTGACCAGTCAGATGAGAAGAGAATAAGAGAATAAAATGAGAAGAGAAAATAAAAAATATATATTTTGTTGGTAGAGCATGGCGCTTGCAACGCAGCATAGAGGGTTCGATACCCGGCACTACCCATACATTGAACAAAAATGCACGCATGACTATAAAAGTCGCTTTGGATAAAAGTGTCTGCTTAATAGTATATTAGTGGTTAGATCATTGGGCCAGTAACCGGAAGGTTGCTGGATCGAATTGCCGAGCTGACGAGGTAAAAATCTGTCGTTCTGCCCCTGAGCAAGGCAGTTAATCCACTGCTCCCCGGGCGCCGAAGACGTGGGTGTCGATAAAGGCAGTCCTCCGCACCTCTCTGATTCAGAGGGGTTGAGTTAAATGCGGAAGACACATTTCAGTTGAATACATTCAGTTGGACAACTGACTAGGTAGCCCCCTTTCCCTTTTATTATTATTATAATAATAATAATAATAATAAGTAAGAAGAGGTGTATGGTGAAGAGAAGAGGGCGTGTGTAGTGTTCCCATGGCCCCTTTAAGCCAGGGGACAAGGGGTAAAAACAACAGTGTTTATTCTGTCTTATAAATGTTTATGGACTATGGCCCTGCATTCAGGTATGCCTCAACTATCTCTCCAGCTATTCTCAAGGGCTAAACAGGGTTCATTACAAATAATGAAACGCAACCAGACCTAGTGAACATGTTGTCGTCTACTTAAATATTTAGAATATTTTTGCTTTGCTGGTGAAAGGGCCACTTCGCGTAATGCCTGTCGATGAGTCTGGCAGCACATGTTTCAGTATAGTACGATCCTCTCAAGCTCTGTCAGGTTGGATGGGGAGCATCGCTGCACAGCTATTTTCAGGTCTCTCCAGAGATGTTCGATCAGGTTCAAGTCTGGGCTCTGGCTGGTCTGCTCAAGGACATTCAGAGTCTTGTCCCAAAGCCACTCCTGAATTGTCTTGGCTGTGTGCTTAGGGTCGTTGTCCTGTTGTAAGGTGAACCTTCGCCCCAGTCTGAGGTCCTGAGTGCTCTGGGGCAGATTTTCATCAAGGATCTCTCTGTACTTTGCTCCGTTCATCTTTCCCTTGATCCTGACTAATCTCCCAGTCCCTGCCGCTGAAAAACATCCCCACAGCATGATGCTGCCACCACCATGCTTCACCGTAGGGATGGTGCCAGGTTTCCTCCAGACGTGACGCTTGGCATTCTGGCCAAAGAGTTCAATCTGGTTTCATCAGACCAGAGAATCTTGTTTCTCATGGTCGTAGAGTCCTTTAGTTGCGTTTTGGCAAACTCCATGCGAGCTGTCATGTGCTTTTTACTGAGGAGTGGATTCTGTCTGGCCACTCTACCATAAAGGCCTGATTGGTGGAGTGCTGCAGAGAGGCCTGATTTGGTGGAGTGCTGCAGAGATGGTTGTCCTTCTGGAAGGTTCTCCCATCTCCACAGAGGAGCTCTGTCAGCGATCATCGGGTTCATGGTCACCTCCCTGACCAAGGCCCTTCTCCCCCGATTGCTCAGTTTGGAACCACCAAGCTCTAGGAAGAGTCTTGGTGGTTCCAAACTTCTTCCATTTTAGAATGATGGAGGCCACTGTGTTCTTGGGGACCTTCAATGCTGCAGAAATTTTTTGGTACACTTCCCCAGATCTGTGCCTCTACGTAATCCTGTCTCCGAGCTCTACGGACAATTCCTTCGACCTCATGGCTTGGTTTTTGCTCTGATATGCACTGTCAACTGTGGGAACTTATATAGACAGGTGTGTGTCTTTCCAAATCATGTCCAATCAATTGAATTTACCACAGGTGGACTCCAAGTTGTAGAAACATCTCAAGGATGATTAATGAAACAGGATCCACCTGAGCTCAATTTCGAGTCTCATAGCAAAGGGTCTGAATACTTATGTAATAAGGTATTTCTGGGTTTTTTATTTTGAAAAAATTAGCAAAAAAATCAATCTGTACTCGCTTTCATTATGCGGCATTGTGTGGAAATTGATGAGTATAATTTTTTTAATCCATTTTAGAATAAACCTGTGACATAAAATGTGGAAAAAGTCAAGGGGTCTGAATACTTTCCGAAGGCACTGTATTTGTGTTTAATCCCTTCCCTGTCTGTCAATAGATCAAATCAAAGGTTGCCTGAGAACTTGTCTCTATGATTGGGGTCATTCGCTCCCGACATGCACCTATACAAATAGAACCACTGCACAAAATGGCGTTCCCTTAAAGTACATAGCTGGGTGCATCTCAACAGCCTTACTTGACTTCCTCACCTCATCTTATTTCCTTCATCTGCGCTGATGTGGAACATTTGTTGTTCTGGTGAAAATATACCAGATAGACATCACCTATTCTCTGGGCTCAGATGGAGAGGAAGCCACTCTAGACTAGTGAGATGTGTCCTCCTCCCAGTCCTGAGTCATGGTGCTGGGATGTCATCTCGCTCCAGACCGTTGCGTTTCTGCCTCACTGCTGAGTGTTGCTCTGGTCCCCGCTGCCCGAGCCTGAACCTAATTGGGTGTATCCATGCTACATTGAGTTGATTAAAGTCATCGTGCATGTCTGGCACACACTCTCTCTCACACACACACACACACACACACACACACACACACACACACACACACACACACACACACACACACACACACACACACACACACACACACACACACAAGCTGAACACTGACGTGCACAGATGCACACACACACACTCACACTATTTCTCTCTCACAGTGAGGCTTGGGCGGATCTTGAGGATGTGGCTAATGTATATGGGGTCTGGCTGGCCTGTACTGCCTGGTTACCCCCTTAGTGCATCAGAGCAGTAAGACCCCGGTGGTAATGGGGCAGATTAGCTCTGGGACGAGACAGAAACACACACTCACACACATTCACTTTAGTAAGAACTCTGTAATGCAGTATCACTCCTCTCTCTGTTTAGCAGTGAGCTAGAAGAGCGTGGCGGCAGCACCGGAGCAGGACTTGGTGAAGGGAAGGTCTCCTAGGTTCTGTTTACCAACAGCTCCTCCAACTCCTAATGAGCACTAATGGACCTTGAGTCCGTCTCTCTAATGTCCTGTGACATGCCTGTCTGAGAGAACATTTGGGTATACGTCCCAAACAGCACCTTATTCCATAGTGCACTACTTTTGGTCAAAAGTAGTGCACTACTTTTGGTCAAAAGTAGTGCACCATATAGGGAGTAGGTTGTCACTTGGGACACAGACTTGGTTTCTGGAGCTTTGGTGAGGTCTGTGGATGCTAGGTTACACCGTAAAGCACTGAAGCACTTCCTGATGGAACACCCCCTGAGTGAAGTGGCTATGAATGGGTCTGCTGGCATGAAGCGTATCCCCCTTGTGTCCTGCCACCTAGGGCATCTGGTTCCTGGAGGTGTCAGCGGCGCTGCAGAACTTTTTAAAGCAGGTTGTTTTTTTCCCCCCCTGTGCTGGCTTGTGTCTTGGTTCCCACTGATCACACACACTTGTTTATGCATGCATACACACACATACATACATACACACACACACACACACACACACACACACACACACACACACACACACACACACACACACACACACACACACACACACACAGTGGGGCTCCGCTGGGACTTTTGGCCCTACCCACACTCTCTTGGGCATCATAATTGAACATTGCTGGAAGAGCAGGCTTGCGCTTTGATCAACTGTGGGTGAAGCAGCACTCTGTTTATCCCCATAATGGATGGAAAGCGCTCTGAGCTCATCTTTCACTTCCTCTTTACTTTACTGAAGGCCAACCTTGGAGAAACAGGTAGAGGGAAAGACAGAATAACTGAAAAAAGAGAAGAGAAAAAAAAGAAAAGGGGGGGGCAATGGACGTTATGCAAGATATGACATCAAGCCCCCCCCCCCCCCTCCTTCCTTCCATCCTTAGGTCAGAGCCTCATGCTCAGCCAGGGAAAGTGTGTCGTCTGGACAGTGCCAGCATCATGCCCATGCTGTGCCCACATGGCAGCAGTGAGCGATGCCCAGTGTTTTTTGGGGGTTTTATTACCAACGTGCACCGACTCGGCTCTGTCACCAGGGGGGTGGTCTCATTCATAACCCACCCTAGGGAGCTGTGTTGTCGTAACCTCATTGTAGTCACACAATCTGCCGCCTAATCAGCCTCTTCCATAAACCCCCCCACCCCGGTCCAGATCTAGCTGGCTGAGGTTCTTATTTAGGCCAGGGCTGAATAAAATAGAGTTCAACTAAAATAATTCACTTCAATGGATGAAAGTAAAAGGGTCATAAATAAATAACTTTTTGAATCAACATAAGACACTGAAGTCCTCATAAGACACTGAAGTTCTCATAAGACACTGAAGTCCTCTTAAGTATTGGTATTTATTATGGGTCCCCATTAGCTGCTACCAAGGCAGCAGCTACTCTTCCTGGGGTCCACACTGTACCAGGGACCTTTCTCACCTCAGAGCAGAAACCCTGGTGTCTAACCTCATCACCTGCACAATATGGTGTAGTACACCACCCAACGCAAAACACACTCTTCAGGGCGTGCAGCAGTTTAGAAGCTGCATAGAGAAAGAGATGACAGGATGCATTGCGCTACGCAGGTCAGTGCTAGACGGCATCCGGACCCATGACCTTTTTCTCCCTGGTTTCCTAGCATCGTCTAGCTTTCAGTTCAACCTGTTTCTTTTCTCTCTCTCTCTCTCTGTCTCGCTCTCTCTCTCTCTCTGTCTCTCTGTCTCGCTCTCTCTCTGCCCCCCTCTCTCTCCTCTCTCCTCTCTCTCTCTCGTCTTACACAGACAATGCTCTCCTATACTTGTCTGTATCAGTGGGTTCAGCAGTGGGCGTCAGAGGATCTGAGACTCATCTTTCTCGGCAGTGTCTGGTAGGCTCTCAGGGCCAACTGGTTTTCCCCAGAGCCATGTATTTAGAGAGTTGGGTCAAAGCAGTTTCTGCATTATGATGCATTTACGTGACACTTCAACATTCTATGGCAGCCATATTAGCTCCCCCCATTAACATTACATGGGGAATATTTAAACAATGCTATGTACAGTGTGGTCTGAAATTATTTACACCCTTGATAAAGATGAGTAATAATGACTGTGTATAAAATAAATACTTCTAATATTCAGCTAGTGAGAAAGTTACAAAGGGTCAAAGATCATACCCCCAAGGCATTCTAAACTCTCACCAGTATCAATAACAAGGGGAGGTTAGCATGCCTTGGGGGTATGATCTTTGACCCTCTGTAACTTTCTCATCATTATTCACGGTTCATTCAGGATTATCCGTAATCATGGTAGTAGTGTTTAGAAACATATATTATATTCTAATTTACAATAAAATGAACTCCAAAATTACACGGTACATTAGGGGTGTGCCGAGTAGTCAGACAAAACGAGTATCGTAATGGAAATGGGCAATTTTCGGGATCCGATTATGATCGGAGTATTTTTGTAATTATCCGTGATCGGGAAACAATTAATTTTCGGGTGCCAACATGCACGCAGCTTTCTCATGTCAGGCAGTCAAGGCCTTGATCACACCTGCAGCGTCATTAAACTTTTGAATACTTTATTTATTTGAATCTTTAGGGGTGTAAATCATTTTTACCTCTACCTTTTTTGAGATTTTTTTAAATTTTATTACTGGTTAAACAAAATATCTTTATCAGAGCAATTGTATTACTATAAAATAACAATTTCACCCGCAGTATTTTAATTATTTATTTCCTCAGTAATTTCTTTTAATCAAGGTTGTCAACAATGTAACAATACTCAAAATTCAAAAAGTTGGCCTAACTTGAAATATATGGCTCTGGTTTTCCCTAACCCCAGAGGTTACGTCACTGTATCCTCATAAGGGGGGCCGCAGCTTACGAGAATTCCTCCCACTGCTCACCCCCTCCAACCCCCTAGCTAGACCCCTCCAGCCCAAAATTCCACCGTCGTCTCCACTCCAGAAGTTCTTTCCGCTGAGTGGCTGCTGGCGACTCTAGCGAGCCTTCTCCCAGAGCTTCACAGGTATTACTAATGGTTCTGTTCCAAATGGCACCCTGTTTCCTATATATATATATATATATATATATATATATATATATATATAGTGCACTAGTTTTGACCAGGGCCCATAGAGCTCTGGCCAAAAGTAGTGCACTCCATAGGGAATAGGGTGCCATTTGGGACTCAGATAATGACTAGCAGAGGGAATGCTGGAATGGCTCTTGGCCCAGAATGAAAACACTGGAGAGATGCTGGTGCCCTCTCATAAAAGACGGTTAGATAAGATGACCGTAAAGGAAATCAGTCTGAAACTGCTACAAAATGCTACAACGTGGCTGTGTTGACTGATGATGAAACTTTGACGATAACCATCTTGACTTGCTAGTGGAGCAAAGGGCCTCTGATGATGATGATGATGATGATGATTGGTCTTTGTTTCCATGAGCTGTAACTGATTGGGCCTAACCTGTGCGTATGTTTTAATTTCAATCTTTGTGGCACCTCAATCCATGTCAGTGTTTGGCAAAAGCCTATGCCTCAGATGTTTTGTTTTGTTTTGCGAGCCTACACTTTAGAGCAGAATGAACGGGGGGAAATGGGTGGGGCTTTGTGATTAATGATAAAATAATTGTAATGATCAGAGCTGCGGTGAAGCTGTGAAGCGATGCCTATAAGCATATGTGTGGTAGAGAGATAGATAGGGCTGGGTTTTTGCTGCCCACGCTTCGACGGGTAATCAGCACTCCTCAACCAAAATCAACGCTCTTCAACTAACACCTGTCACATCTTACAGCCGTCCAACATGAGAGAGACAGATAAGAGGGATGGAGGAAGAGAGAAAGAGAGAGCGAGCGAGACAGGAAGATAGAAAGAGAGGGGGATAATGATGGCAGTTTGGCAGTGAGGGATAGAGAGAGCGATAATGATGACAGTGAGGGATAATGTTGGCAGTGAGGGATAGGGAGATGAGAGCGGGATAATGATGGCAGTGAGGGATAGAGAGATGAGAGGGATAGTGATGGCAGTGAGGGATAGAGAGATGAGAGAGCGATAATGATGACAGTGAGGGATAATGTTGGCAGTGAGGGATAGGGAGATGAGAGAGGGATAATGATGGCAGTGAGGGATAGATAGTTGAGAGAGAGGGATAATGATGGCAGTGAGGGATAGAGGGATAGTGATGGCAGTGAGGGATAGAGAGATGAGAGAGAGAGAGGGATAGTGATGGCAGTGAGGGATAGAGAGATGAGAGAGAGGGATAATGATGGCAGTGAGGGATAGAGGGATAGTGATGGCAGTGAGGGATAGAGAGATGAGAGAGAGAGAGGGATAGTGATGGCAGTGAAGGATAGAGATATGAGAGAGAGCGATAATGATGACAGTGAGGGATAGAGAGATGAGAGAGAGAGGGATAGTGATGGCAGGGAGGGATAGAGAGATGAGAGAGAGCAATAATGATGACAGTGAGGGATAATGTTGGCAGTGAGGGATAGGGAGATGAGAGGGATAATGATGGCAGTGAGGGATAGAGAGATGAGAGTGATAATGATGGCAGTGAGGGATAGAGAGATGAGAGGGATAGTGATGGCAGTGAGGGATAGAGAGATGAGAGAGAGCGATAATGATGACAGTGAGGGATAATGTTGGCAGCGAGGGATAGGGAGATGAGAGAGGGATAATGATGGCAGTGACGGATAGATAGTTGAGAGAGGGATAATGATGAGAGAGAGAGAGAGGGATAGTGATGGCAGTGAAGGATAGAGAGATGAGAGAGAGCGATAATGATGACAGTGAGGGATAGAGAGATGAGAGAGAGAGTGATAATGATGGCAGTGAGGGATAGAGGGATAGTGATGGCAGTGAGGGATAGAGAGATGAGAGAGAGCGATAATGATGACAGTGAGGGATAATGTTGGCAGCGAGGGATAGGGAGATGAGAGAGTGATAATGATGGCAGTGATGGATAGATAGTTGAGAGAGAGGGACAATGATGGCAGTGAGGGATAGAGAGATGAGAGAGAGGGATAATGATGGCAGTGAGGGATAGAGGGATAGTGATGGCAGCAAGGAATAGAGAGATGGATAATGATGGCATTGAGAGATCGAGAGAGAGGGATAATGATGGCAGTGAGGGATAGAGAGATGAGAGAGCAAAATTCAATAGAGCGGGAGAAATGGAGGGAGATGGGGATAAAGAGATTGCAAAATGTGAAACAGAGGAAGAAAAAAGGACAGTGAGGGAGAACTCGAGTCATACTGTAAAAACGCTTCAAAGGCTCATGACCAATCTTCCTCCGGGACTGCCACGCAGGAGAAATATCAGCCTGCGCAGAGAAGCACGAGATTGAACTTCACTCAACTTTCTAGTTTTCCCCTTTAGTTAACACTGTCAACGTTTCCCTTTACTGTGGGAATTGTGATCGAATCAACTCAATATTAGACACTTCCAATGCAACCTACCGAAACGAAACTAACTATGCAAGAGATGCTGTTATAGGCAGAGTGCATCGAATGGATTCTATTGCATTGACAGGCACAACTCAGACCCATACTCTACACAGACTGGTGTGCCATAACCAATCAGAGCTACAGTAGGCCTATTTGCAAATAGACCATTGCCATATGGATTTGTGCCATTCACTTTGACCTGGACTGTTTTACAGCATGAGCGGTCGCAATTATTATGCACTTGTTTTGAGATCAAAGAGAGAGCTGCATGTAGCCACTTGTGCACATGTTGTTCATATCCTCTGCTAGTGAGTTATTAGCCCAGATATAGATCATTTGTAGTCAGCAATGGGGGAGTGATTGCATATTTGAAAAGGAAATCAGGTAAAGAGCTTTTATTTTGGTCTTAAAGGGGCAGTGTTGTATTTTGAGACGGGCTTGAATAAGCGAAGTAGCCAATAGGCAGGGGTAGCATCATTTGTCTGATTCTCTGTGATAATGGTATGGGAATAATGATTCATTTTATTTTGTAAAGTGGTTTCTTGCATCAAACAACACAAAAACATTTTCAGTCCCCTCCTTGTCTGAAGGACATAAAATTGATCAACAGGTTCATGTCAAGCCCTGCAGGTTTTTTCAAAGTCTCATGGAATGCAGGTATACATTGAACACCACACATTGGCTGCTACTGTAGGCTGAATGATAGAACAGCTATTTCCATGTTAAAATGTGATGGGATGCATTTTCTCCATTTGTTTTTCATGGTAGGCCACTCTGGTAGGCCTACATGATGATCAAATAGCCACAGTAGCTTACTTAGCCACTGTTTTTTATTTTCTTTTATTATTTAACTAGGCAAGTCAGTTAAGAACAAATTCTTATTTACAATGACGGCCTACCCCGGCCAAACCCGGACAATGCTGGGCCAATTGTGTGCCGCCCTATGGGACTCCCAATCACTGCCAGATGTGATACAGCCTGGATTCGAACCAGGGACTGTAGTGACGCCCCTTGCACTGAGATGCAGTACCTTCGACCCCTGCGCCACTCGGGAGCCCACTGTTAAACCAGTGAATTAAAGCAGGTACAGCCTCAGTGTTACCAGTAAACACGCACGTTTGCGCTCTGCAGACCTGAAATTGGCTCAGTGACTAAACATATTTTAAGGGACCATTGCTCACAATGACTCATTGTAGCTATTTGCAACCCAGATATCTGTGTCCAACCTATTTATTTTGCTCTTTCCTCAGGTCATTACTTTTTCCACTCTGTAGTCAACGGCAACTGTCCTGACACTGTTTTACTCATCTCTTTCACTCTCTGTTTGCCCCATCCCTCTCTTTCTCCCCCCTCTCCCTCTCTTTAAGTTCTCCCTCTTCCCCTTTCTTACTTTTCTTTTCAGACATACTCTCTCTTTCTCTCCTTTTCTCTCTTGCTCCACTCTCTCTTTCCTTCTCCCTCTCTCTCTCCTTCTCACTCTCTCTCCTCTCCTTCTCTCTTTCATTTCTTATTTCCCCTGTCTAACTTTTCAGACTTTCTCCATCTCCCTCTCTCTCTCTCATCCCCCTTATCTTCCTTTGTCTAACTTACCTTTCCAGACTCTCTCTCTCTCCGTCTCCCTCTCTCTCTCTCTTTCTTTATTGTAACTTAAACCCATTTAATTGAGTCTGTTTGAGCCACCATTAAATATTTCCTTTCAAGCCCACCCATCTGCGGCACCAGGTTATTCATAGATCCAATTAACTGTCTGTTTTCCCTTTTCATGAAGTAATTGTTATCCCCTTTGCTCTTTTCTTGGACAGTGGCCCGAGACACAGTTCTTGCAACATCAGGCCTATGAATTCCAGGGGTGAAAGAGGAGGAGGGGCAAGGGGGGGGGGGGGGGGGGGGGGGGAAGAGTCTGGCAATGGAGAGCTCCATTCCGTGGCCTAAATGGATGGTTTTGACATTAAAGCGAATGTTGCACTTGGGGAGCAAGATCTGAATTCCCCAACTACACCAACTGCTCGAGGTGGAAGCAGGCCTCGACGTAACTACTGATCTAGGATAACCCTATTCCCAGTCCTAGCCTCAATTAGGAAGTGAAATAACATCTGACCCTGTATCAGTGGTTAGGAGCAACATCTGCCTATTCCAGGTTAGGCGGACTTGGCAGAGGGGGTCTTAGTTTTAGGGCTGTCAATGGCTGTTGATTGGATAGGTTGGAAATGGGTACCAGTTTATTTGTTGACTGCCTTGTTACTGCCTTGTCATTACATTATAGTCAAGTACTTCTTGCAGTATTTTGAATAGCCTTGGATTGCCTCTATCAAAGCAATGAGCAAACAAACGAGTCAGACCTTCTTTCTCTGTGGAATTGCGTAGTTGGCATTTCTCTTAATTTGGGTATGTGTTGAGGCAGTTGACGACTCACTTTGCCACTCCAGTTTAAACCAGTCATCATCATCATCCCAAGGCGCTAGTTCATTTGTTCCTTTATTAAGAAGGTGATGCCAGTCACAGTAGTTCATTGTCTGAGTGTTTGTTGAGTGTTTGTCTTACTTGTAATACACACTCACTCACTCACTCACTCACTCACTCACTCACACACACTATTAGGTCTCCCCACTTCAGGGCTTCTGTTTTCTTGGCCTTCCTCTCCAGTTGTTTGCTCTATTAAGGAAGAACAAAGAGTCTTAGGCCAAAAACTGTACTCCCAAAACTCTAAATTAGTCTTCAGACACAGTGCATTCTTATTTCTCAGACTAACTTAACTTTTACAGAGAATCATACTGAGCCTTTGCGCTAAACTACCGAAAAATAAGAGAGGGCCTTACCACCAGTGTCACTATTAATTACTTAAGTTTAGAGAGAGACTCTGGTGGGACTCGGCCATTAAACACTTTCTAGGCTTTAATTATTAAATACCTGAATATGGCCTGTCTCAAAGGCCATTTATTCAGTTAACTGTTTAGCAACCTGTCTCGCAAATGAAGCTCTGAGCCAATAACTTTTCCCCAAATTTTTTTTATATATATATTTTGTTGTTGCTACCTCAGTGGAACGGAAAGGTTGCGAGTCTGGCGGTGAACGGAGCTCTCGCTTCCAGAGCCGGCGAGACAGGCATGACAGACTCCCAGTCCTTCCCCGACGTCGAAGGAGTCACTGCTCAATAGGGCTCTAACCGTTTTGAGGGGTTTGAGCACCTGGAGGACCTCCTCTGCCACTTTCACGGCGTCATCAGACAAGGTGACGGTGTCTTTATTTTTTTCCAGGGTCTTGTCTGTCAGTGCCGAGTATACAGCTGCCTGCTGCTCAAGATAGCGCTCCAACATGTCAGAAGTGGAGTTCCATCTTGTTGTGACATTGTGTATGAGCTTGTGGGTCGGTAGCTGTAGCATTTCTTGCTTGGTCTTAAGCACATGAGCGGCTGTTGTGCTTCGGTGGAACAAGGAAAACCACCTTCCTGATCCTCCCAAGGAGGACGGTCCATCTGGTTCACTGAGATTCCCCTTTGGGACTCTAAATAGATCACATGTGCAAAGCAAGCTATCTGTGGCCCCAGTCCAGCCTCTATCACTGCATTTACTTGGCATTATCTGTGGTGATTGGGATACTCTCTAGCTTCCACTCTGCTACTGCTCCTAGCAGTACCTGCGCCAGATTTGTGCCTGTGTGACTCTTATAGAGAGGGGGCGTGTCTGTAGCACCGGACTTCGCATCTCCCACTCCTCTATGGTGTAGTGAACACCATTACGGTGTATAGGCATTGTGCCACAAGAAAGCCGTATGATCATGGAAATACATTGAGCGTGGCCACACAGTCACGTAGCTGTCCGTGGCCCTGGAGGGCCACTCCTCTATGGTGTAGTGAGCAGTCACAGTCACGTAGCTGTCCGTGGCCCTGGAGGGCCACTCCTCTATGGTGTAGTGAGCAGTCACAGTCACGTAGCGGTCCGTTGCCCTGGAGGGCCACTCCTCTATGGTGTAGTGAGCAGTCACAGTCACGTAGCGGTCCGTTGCCCTGGAGGGCCACCCGCATGCGGTGAGGGCAACAGAGGATGCCTTGAGTAATTCGTCGACAATTTTGATATTTTCCTGTTCATAAAGATCTGGCACTATCTTCATACGGAAGCTCAAGCACTTTCACCATATGTTTAAACCCGTTGTTTTCCACAACAGAGGATGGACTCATGTCTGCACCGATAAACATCCCAATAGATTTGGTGATGGCTTTAGCCCGGTCTGATTCTGCAGCAAAAGGGTTGCTTTAAATGCCGCGGTGAGAAGTTGTTGTCTCTTGGCTGAGATGGCTCCCGTCACTGACACACCAGGGTGATGACGCTTTAAATGTGTCCATGCTCGATGTATTTCCACGATCATACGGCTGTCTTGTGGCACAATGCCTATACACCATAATGGTGTTGTCCACCACCCTTCTTCCATCATCATATTTGACAGGGAAGCCAAAAATGCTCCGATACATGAGACTTAAATGAAGCGGGAGGCTTGTCCAGTTGTTCAGCTCCTCCGCTAGCCATGGCTGTCGCTGCTCTTTTTTTCTTCTTTGCTTTTTGCAACGCGCGCATCCAGGATTGATTCGTTGGGATTCAACATGCCCCGTACACACAACTGCATTTAAAAAAATAATCAAATCAACCTTCAGGCTTCAGGGTAAATCTGTCTTTATCTTTTCACTGCAACTCTGCATTGAGATTTAGGGAACTATTACTTTAAAAAGTAACGGCGGCTGTAAAACTGTATTTCACACTATGATGGTTGAACTTTGCAATTGATCCGCGGTTCACATGTGTGCCGAACCGTGGGGGGGGGGGATCCGTTACAGATCACGGATCAACTGCGGTCCGTTACGCCACTATTCAATTCACATTAGCTTTTTAACCAATCTTTGTGCGTCACAAACAACTTGTATTTCAATGCCCTTCCTTTCAGTACCACGCGTTATTGTTGACGTACGTAGTATAGAAGGAGCCTTTTTCTTCTCTGCTCCCTTGCGTATCTCTTAGTCTCTTAGTCTGGGCACATCATCACACAGAGAGTGGTGACCCTACACACTGTACTGACTATGAGCAGAACTTCCTTGGCCTTGGCCTGGAAGTTATCAAGGTTCTGTGTGTGTGTGTGTGTGTGTGTCGAATCAAATCACATTTTATTTGTCACACGTGCCGAATACAACAGGTGTAGTAGACCTTACAGTGAAATGCTTACTTACAAGCCCTAAACCAACAATGCAGTTTTAAGAAAAATACATAAGAAGAAATAAAAGTAACAAATAATTAAAGAGCAGCAGTAAATGTGTTTGTGTGTGTGTGTTTGTACGAATGTGAAGTGGGTCACAGCCCCAGCGGGTGGTTGAGGGGGGCACACCCGCCCAGCAGGGAGGCCTCATTAGGGAGCTGTTTTTTAGGCGCGGGGCGCGGGCGCAGCACGGTGGGCACCATCGGCACTCTCACCGGAGCACAACACATACTCTGACTCCCAGATCTAGAATGAAAAGCCCTGACTTTGTGTGACTAGTCGACATAAAGAGGGGAACAACTTTACCTGAAAAAGCCCAGAAACGTTATCGACTCTTGACTTTTCTCTGCTTTTCCAGGTCAGTTTTGCAGGTACAGTATGTTCCACAATCGTATGTCAAGTAGTTGGTCTGTATAAAGAATGTATTGTGTAATATCATACGGAAGACTTGCACTGTTATGTATCATATGTCGGATCATAGTTTGTGACCTCGTCACTATGAACGTTATGTGTCATCTCTACAGATTCTGAGGGACGAGGTAGGTTGGGCTTGGGGCAGGGGTGAATGCATGGGGGTGGGGTTACCATTTTAGGGTACAACGGTTTCCACACACTACTCCAAAATATGGAGAGAACTCTGTCTAGTAAGCACGGGGCTAGTAGCTTCTCTCTTTAGTGTCTCATTACCAGTGATGTATGTGTAGATGTGGCAAGCAGCCATTTTGAGTGCTTCAGCGTAGTGTACCTGGCTCTCCGTTTGGAGGGGAGCCCAATAGCTCTCCCACTGAGCTCCATAAAGGTCATTTGATTATCAAACTATTATTACAATATTACAATCCAATCACGTATATGATCAAATGGATTATTAAAATGGCTATGTGTATCTCCAGCACCTTGTTAGCCACCTGCTTGTATTTCTTTAGTCATTTAAAATGCAGGTAAGGAACCCCCTTGTGTGTTAGCGAACCTCCCTCTCATCGCTTTGCAGCTTAGGGAATAAAAAGGCCAGCGGGAAGGACGGCGATGATTTGCGAAAAAAATAAAATAAAGCTTCACGCTCGCCTCGAGATAAACGATAGCACTGTTTTGTTCCCGTGGATGGATCCCTACCATCCTCCTCACCGTTAGCACCCCCTAGCTCCAGGCCTGGCAGGGGCGCGAGGGTGTGGGTTGAGGGTTAGCCTGCTCTTGTGACCCACCTCCAGCTAGCTGCTAAGCTAGCACCGTTGACATTAGAAAGGTCAGGTTTGCCCCATACTAAATTCCACACCGTTGTTAGCATCTCAATGAAGCCTCATCTGTGGATGAAACTCACTACTAGCCTAGCCTAGCTAGTGCGCATTTTAAATGGGGGAGAAGGGATTGACTGAAACAAATGAAGTATGCTAATGTTTTAGCTGTGAATATAATCATCTCCTGACAGTGACTGACATTGCGTCACTTCACTGTCGAGATGAAATTACAGTGGATCCTGCCTTAAGACTCACTTTCTAATTAAACTTATCTGAAATGACACTGCTTCACTGACAGGAACATCATCGCTCTCGCTCTCTCTATCTTTCTATCTCTCTCTCTACCTCTCTCTCTCTCACCGTTTCTCATCTCCCCCTTTATTTCCCTCCCTGCCCTTCATCTTTCTCTTTCTCTCACTCTTCTTTTTCCTCTTTCCCTCCCTCCCTCCCTCCTCATCACCTCTACTCTCTCTGTCTATCTGTGCTGTATAATTACCCCTGTCAGGAAGTGGCGTTGTTGTGTTGTGGTTGTGACATGACGGCGGGGAGCCGCGATGGATGTCACCCTGGGCGGACAGGCGGGAGGAAGTGACTTCTTCACGGGGAGGGGCTCCCAGACCGCAAATGTCACCTCACACTAAGGTGTGAGAGATGGGGGGGGGGACAGGGGAGAAAGGAACTGGGAGGGAAGCATGGTGACGAACGATGCACCCTGAGGGGGTCGTCTGGTGTTGTGACCCTCCAGAGCTCTAGATACGATGGGGTGACCCTTTGGAACCTGGAAGAGTCTTGTTGGGACCCCATGTCCCTGCTATCTCATGCGAAGTCTGTTTTCAGAGTCCTGCTATTAGACAGTGTTGCAGCAGAGGGGTGTGTGAACCAGGGGCAGATGAGCCCCCCCCTGCTTCCTGTGTGTAGAAGAATGATGTGTTTGAGCCACTACAGCAGAAATATTGCCTCTCTTGCCATCTTTCTACTCGCACCAGTTACCACGACTACAAAAGAGACAGTCTCACTGTGCCCTGACAAAGAGGGATAGATTCTCCCTGTAGGGAATTACATGTTGGATAGTAAAGATGTGGTATCCTGCATCTCCCTGTGGTGCTGCTGTACTAAAAGCTAACTGTAATTTACCCAATGGCAGGCAGCCTGAGGCGGTGTGCGTGTGTGTGCGTGTGTGTGTGTGTGTGTGTATAATCAGAGCCCAGAAGCTGTAGCAGAGGGAGCTATCTTTAGCCCTCGTCCTCTCTGTTTCTGTCTCTTCTCCCCCTCCTCTCGTCCCTCTTTCCCCTCCTCCTCTCGCTGTCTGACAGTACGGACCACCTGCAGAGCCACGCGCACAACGATCAGCAGCACACTCCGTCCTATGCCAAAGAGACTGCACCCCCTACCTTACCAAACCTGGGGCTTGTTCCTGCTCACAGCAGGGGTGTGTGTGTGTGTTGATGCCTGTTTGTTCCTGTGAAGGTTGGCCAGAGGGCCCAAAACGGACAGTGTATTTACTATTCAAACCTTCTTTAAGGTGAGATTTTGTGTTCACTCTGAGTCTCTTGCACCACGCTCCTATTTCATGACTGGATGACCTTAGTATTCCTGTTGACACAGTGTGAAATGATTACACATGTAATCTGACCCAGTGGGTCACAGTGCCCTGGTGAGCTGCCCAGGTTTCATTGGAGTGGATTTGAGAGATGGTGGGTGGGTATGTGGCTGAATGACTGGATGGATGGATGGATGACTGGGTGGATGGATGGATGGGTTTAATTTGATTGGATGGATGGATGGATGGATGGATGCCTGGGTTCCCATGGAGTAGAGCGGAGGGATGGATGTGGAATGGAGGGGATGGATGGATGGATTGCTGGATTAAGAAAGGGAGAGAGGGAGGAAGCAGCCTTGGGGTAGACAGACATTGGGTTAGCTGTTCAACATCAATGTCCTTCGGGGGCAATTCAAACATAGAAATAGTATATATCTATATTGCTTGAAAAAAAAAACTGAATTCAAAATCATCTCTTGATCTATAGAAAGAGTATGTCTTTTAGAATTACCCCAAAGGACATTGATGTTGAGCAACTGACCCAACGTTAGCTCATCTCATTTCCAAACCCTCATACGGTACATTACAAGTACATTGTCAACGCAAACACTGGTGGTAAAAACACTCCTTGAAATTCCTGTGTGAGTTCACTTGAAATTGCACTCAATATCCAACAACCCCCATTCTGACATTGCAATGCACGCTTGATTTCCATTCAAATCTGATTGATATTGGCTCCAGCACTACTTCTTGTCCAGGGCCATGTTCTGAGTGTTGTTTAGGTCCTCCAGTGGAAAAGTGTGTGGGCGTGATTGGGTTGTAATGCAGTATTGTGAGTGAGTGGGGATGATAGTACATGCCGATAGCAGTCTTAGAGGACCTCCCCTAATTGGCCCAGAGTGGAGGTTGGTCACCCTCGACTCCCAGTAAGAGCCCTAACGATTGGCTGAGACTGCAGTTACCTGCCCAGAGGAGCCAGACTGATTACAGAGATAGGATGGGGATGGAAAGAGAGCAAACACTTGAATGACTGATACCCCACTCTAGCCCAAAATGACCTGCCAAACACACCATTATTCTCTCTGTCTCTCTGTCTCTCTCTCCCTTCTTCCCTTTCTCTTTCCATCTATCATTGTATCTGTCCCTATCTTTATTTTCCACTGCTGTCTCTTATGAGAGGGGATGGGGGATATATTATTGAATGTGCTTACTGGTAGACCTACAGTAGAAGACTCCTACTGCTACGGACTCCATTGATGTTGGAAAGACCTTTTGATCTAAAGTGAATAGAACATAACAGCCACCCCACTTTATCAGGTATTTCAAAGGACGGATTGGCTGCTTGTCAAACTGGATACGTCTCTAATGGTGCCCTATTCCCATTTTACTGCCCTACTTTTGAGGCAACTCTGGTCAAAAGTAGGGGACTATATAGGGAAGAGGGTGCCATTTGGGACACTGCCACTGCCTTCCGACTGGAACGGATCGATGATACGCTCAATAGGCAACACATGACCCCTGGTGACCGGATCAACACTCTTTACAATGGCCCTGTTCTGTTAGCGCTACCGCTAACCGCGTCTGCCTCAGGTTTGCACAGTGGTTAGTGCACAATGCTAGCCTTGCAAAGCCTCCCCGTTGGCATAGCTCGAGGGTCTTTGGGTCTTTTAAGAAGGGCACACGGTAACCGGCTAGCCTCGGAGCTGACGACAGCAGCTGCTACCAACAGCCACGCCGCTGATAGATGAGCTCTGTCGAGGGGAGAGTTAGTGAATGGATCATTGTATTTATATATGGCTATCACGGCCGTGGTCAGTGATTCCACAGCTTACGGGACCGTCAATCAACTAGCTGTAAAGGGGGGGGGGGGGGGGGACATGGAGGGCTTGGTGGAAGTGTGGTTTGTTTTGGAAGTCTCTATGAATGGAATCATCTGATTTATGCCAATCTATTTTATACCCTTTAGTTTAGTTTGAAGTATTATTCTTCTCTTGTTGTATGATGTGTAATCAACAAGACCATTTTTAGTCTTAAGTTGACAATAACATTCTAGTAAGCTCCTCAAGTCATGAACTTCCTCATCCAGGCATGTTGAATGTATCACTAATGTACAGTATTATAGTGAAAAATTGGAAGATCCCAACCATCTCCTCACCCCAACCCGCCCCCGCAGACTTGCTGACATCATCTGAGCCCCCACCCGCCCCCGCAGACTTGCTGACATCATCTGAGCCCCCACCCGCCCCCCTTTTTTGGGGGGATGCCCTGCTGCACCGCCCCGGCAGATGGGTAATTAACCAGCGCTGGTTGGCGATGGCAGCGCTAATTAAGCTGCGCTAATTAGGAAACGCTAAGAGAGGAAGTGCATCAGGCCTGCTAATTAGCGACTGGTTCCGACAGCGTGGCTGTGGCGGCGGCGGCGTCTGTTTTCATCTACCTCCCCACTCGGCCTCGACAGCCGTTTGATCAGCTAATGCCCTCGACTCTTTTTGATCTGCGATTCAATGCCACAGATAGCCCCGCTCGTCAGTCACCACACACACACACACACACACACTTACACTTACTTGATTTAAGGTAGTCCAATGAAAGCCGATACCTCTCATCCAGCAAGCAAGAAACTACACAATGTATTGACATTTTAATCACGTTTTTTATGAATATATAAGAATACAGCCATGTAGCTGTAGGCTAGAACTGTAGGCCTGCTTCTGCAAAACAGACAGGCCTTCACTGCACAGAGATGAACAGAGTGAAGAAGGAAATAGACAACCATGTTGTTGTATATAAAAACAAAAAAAAAGCCCTTCTGATGTGATCAGATGTTTTTCCACTGTTGATTGCCTGCATTTTAAATCGTTTTTCGCCTCCTGGGTCTTTGGCCTATTCAGTATGACCAAGTCATTTTTATCAATGCGTCACCATCATCATCTAGAGGTTGTGTTTGTATGTACTTTCATTTCCCCTAAAAGAACGGCCAATCACTGTTTATATCCTCACTATTACTCACATTTTCTCAGAATGAGAGAGCTTTTTATTTCCTTATGGTAAATTGTCTGGAGATTGGCCCTCTTCGTCTTTGCGGCTTAACGGTAGACTCAGCGAAGTGAACGTTGCCATGGGCAGCACCGTAGATATTGCGATGAGCGAGATGCAAGACTCTCACACAGTCACACACAGCATTTGCACAGGTTCCCTTCACGTTGTCACAGTGTGGTAGCAACGGGACCGAAACGGCGGAGAAGTTTAGCTTCCGCTTCAACGCTCTTAGTTGTTGGCACACGGCTGCTGTTTGCTTTGTACATCTACGTCATATTGCCGAGTCTTCCTTTTAAGTACTCTTTGATTGTCTATATAAGCCATGAAATGTTAATATACTATTATAGTGGCACTATTGCATTTTTTCCATAGTAGCTACAGTACCTTCACAAAGTATTCACTCCCCGTGACTTATTCCACATTGTGTTGTGTTACAGCCTGAATTCAAAATGCATGAAATAGATGTTTTTCTCTCACCCATCTATTATTAGTTATTACAACGAAAATACAGAAATATATCATTTACACAAGTATTCACACCCCTGAGTTGACATATGTTAGAATGACCTTTGGCAGCGATTACAGCTGTGAGTCTTTCTGGATATAAGTCCTGTAAGAGCTTTGCACAGCTGGATTGTACAATATTTGCACATTAGTCTTTTAAGTTGGTTGTTGATCATGTTGGTTGTTGATCATTGCTAGACAGCCATTTTTGCAATAGATTTTCAAGACGATTTTAAGTCAAAACAGTAACTATGCCACTCAGTCGTTTTGGTAAGCAACTCCAGTATATATCTGGCCTTGTGTTTTAGGTTATTTTTCTGCTGAAATGTCAATTTGTCTCCCAGTGTCTGTTGGAAAGAAGACTGAACCAGGTTTTTCTCTAGGATTTTACCTGTGCTTAGCTCTATTTTGTTTATTTTTGTCCCAAAAAACAACAGTACCTAGTCCTTGCTGATGACAAGCATACCCATAACATGCAGCCACCACCATGCTTGAAAATATGAAGACACAACTCGTGGTGTTGTGTTGGATTTTCCCCAAACATAACCCTTTGTATTCAGGACATAAAGTTTATTTATTTGCCACATTTCTTGCAGTTTTACTTTAGTGCCTTATTGCAAACAGGGTGCATGCTTTGGAATATATTTATTCTGTGCACTCCTTCTGTACTGGTCCTTCTTTTCACTGTCATTTAGGTTAGTATTGTGAAGTAACTACAATGTTGTTGGTCCGAGGCTAGCCGGCTACCGTGAGCCCTTAAACGACCCAAATAGTCTGGGTAGACATATTATTGCACACAGAGTGAGTTCATGCAGTTTGTGACTTTTTAAGCAAATGTTTACTCCTGAACTTATTTAGTCTTGCCATAACAAAGGGGTTGAATACTTATTGACTTAAAATGTCTAAAAACAGAATTCCACTTTGACATTATGGGTAATTCTGTGTAGGCCAGTGACACAAAATCTCAATTTAATCAATTTTAATCCCACCCTGTAACACAACAAAATGCGGGAAAAGTCAAGGTGTGTGAGTACTTTCTGTATATCAGAACGTTGCTTAGCTGAATCGGGTGTGTTATAATGTTAGGTCCGGTCCAAAAGCCTGCATACCCAGTAGTTCCCCAGGATGAGCGTAGGCATAATGGGTTAAATCCAATTCGGGAGCAGGTCAGATTTGATGATCCCAGCTCACTGTGTCTCATTACTAGCTGATGTAATGCTGTCACCTACCTCCGGGCTACACACACACACACACACACACACACACACACACACACACACACACACACACACCTTATTTGCCAGGTTGGTCCGGGTCGCGCACACTTCTCTCCAGCCTCTCTCATTAACTTGCGGATGAGAGGACCACTATGTCCAAGCGCAAAATGGGCATCGATTCGCTAAAAATAGAAAAACTAAGTTAGCATGCAAATTGATTTTAATATATTTTTTTCCATTAATGTGTTTCCCATTGTGCAATATAATCTCAAGCGTAGCCATCGGTTGCAGCCATAGATCGTTTTTGACATCCATCTCAATTAAGATCCAATTTGTCCGCTACTTTGCTCAGCCAAGATCCATGCTGATGTTGTTCCTCCATCTAGCTGTAATGACTTTTTCCCTGTACAAACCAGTCAATCGTCTCCTATAACCCTGTAACCCGATACACCCAGAATGCTACGCTAAATGCTACACTATTGCAGTGTTTCCCAAACTCCTGGGGGCACTACACAGCCGATTCAAATAATCAAAGCTTGATGATGAGTTGGTTAATTGATTCAAATTTGTAGTGCTAGGGCAAAACCAAAACGTGCACCCAGCGCGGGCCCCAGGACCGAGTTTGGGAAACCCTGCACTATAACGTAGCACAAGGTCTGACATGAATGGCCAAGGCGAAAGGCCCAATTAGATCCTAATGAGAGACTGGCCACAGAGGTGGGTCCCCAGTCCCACAATCCACATTCCCCACTGTCCTCTGGTCAGATGTACTGGTTTAGAGGTAATACGGCCAAAGTCTGGGACATCGTGTCTCTCACCAGTAACCATTTATGTAGTGCCTTGCATATCTGTCACGGGGAATTGTTAACACGCAGCTGAATGACAAAAGCTAGCTAATATATATTCATATTAAAAGATAACACATTTATATCCACAATGAGGATTTCACAGTCTCTCTTTATAACTTTACTCTAGGCGTCCTGTTAACTTTCTTGTGAAGTGAAATCCTGACCTCAGTCTGCAAGCGTTTTCTTTACCCATGCTAACCTACGTGACCAGAGATAAAAACAATAGATAAATTCCTCTACAGCAGAACTCTCCTCCCCTCCTCTTATTCGTTCCTTGGAAGGAGAGAACAAGGCAATGGATGGAACACAAGTGGATAATCCTTCAGGATCAGATATGCGTGGGTGGACATGAGTAACTGCAGCTGGCGCGACAACCCTTTTTCTCTCTCTCTCTCTCTCTCTCTGCCTGCCTCTGTCTTGCTGTGTATCTCTCTCGCTCACTCGCTCGCTCTCCTTTTAACCAGCCTGGTCTGCTTCGCCGAAAACACAGTGCGGACAGCTAATTAAGGGGTGTTTGCCGTGAGAGTGAGAAGCAGGAGACGACAATGCAATTAAAATACAAACACTCACTCAGACACTTTTATTCCGGGGACTTAATGTATCATCCAACACGACAAGGGGATGGAGTGCCAAGGTGCCCAGTTAATTCCAACTGTAATGTGAGACAGCTGGAGAGGTGAGACAGCTTGGGGAGTAGAGCTGGGACGATAAACCGAAAATGATCGACGCCGACCATTCCGATCCCTTATCGCAGGCGTTTTGCTGATATCGTTCATTGCAATACGTAGCCTATGCTAGAGAAATGTGAAGTTTGAAATGAAATAACTTGGCTACAATGTGCAGTTTTTAACAGGACAATTGATGGCTACAGCCAGGTGGTAGTAGTAGTAGTAGTTTAAAGGATCATTAAAGAAACTGTGGTGCACAGTAATGTTATAAACGTATTGTTCTATTTAACGTTATCGCATCAATTCAGGCAATTTATCTTGATATAGATATTTGTCGATATCACTCAGCTCTATTGGAGTGTCCAAGAGTCCTCAGGCCGGACCAAGTGTCACTGTGACACCAAGGATGAATTCCAGAGTGAATCACATCATTACCTCCCTGCTTAGCTCTCGATCACCCATCAAAAAGATGTACATTGGGGGGAAAAGTATTTGATCCCCTGCTGATTTTGTACGTTTGCCCACTTACAAAGAAATGATCAGTCTATAATTTTAATTGTAGGTTTATTTGAACAGTGAGAGACAGAATAACAACAAAAAAATCCAGAAAAACGCATGTCAAAAATGTTATAAAATGATTTGCATTTTAATGAGGGAAATAAGTATTTGACCCCTCTGCAAAACATGACTTAGTACTTGGTGGCAAAACCCTTGTTGGCAATCACAGAGGTCAGACGTTTCTTGTAGTTGGCCACCAGGTTTGCACACATCTCAGGAGGGATTTTGTCTCACTCCTCTTTGCAGATCTTCTCCAAGTCATTAAGGTTTCGAGGCTGACGTTTGGCAACTCGAACCTTCAGCTCCCTCCACAGATTTTCTATGGGATTAAGGTCTGGACACTGGCTAGGGCACTCCAGGACCTTAATGTGCTTCTTCTTGAGCCACTCCTTTGTTGCCTTGGCCGTGTGTTTTGGGTCATTGTCATGCTTGAATACCCATCCACGACCCATTTTCAATGCCCTGGCTGAGGGAAGGATGTTCTCACCCAAGATTTGACGGTACATGGCCCCGTCCATCGTCCCTTTGATGCGGTGAAGTTGTCCTGTCCCCTTAGCAGAAAAACACTCCCAAAGCATAATGTTTCCACCTCCATGTTTGACAGTGGAGATGGTGTTCTTGGGGTCATAGGCAGCATTCCTCCTCCTCCTCCAAACACGGCGAGTTGAGTTGATGCCAAAGAGCTCCATTTTGGTCTCATCTGACCACAACACATTCACCAGTTGTCCTCTGAATCATTCAGATGTTCATTGGCAAACTTCAGACAGGCATGTATATGTATTCTTGAGCAGGGGGACCTTGCGGGCGCTGCAGGATTTCAGTCCTTCACGGCATAGTGTGTTACCAATTGTTTTCTTGGTGACTATGGTCCCAGCTGCCTTGAGATCATTGACAAGATCCTCCCGTGTAGTTCTGGGCTGATTCCTCACCGTTGTCATGATCATTGCAACCCCACGAGGTGAGATCTTGCATGGAGCCCCAGGCCGAGGGATATTGACAGTTCTTTTGTGTTTCTTCCATTTGCGAATAATCACACCAAATGTTGTCACCTTCTCACCAAGCTGCTTGGCGATGGTCTTGTAGCCCATTCCAGCCTTGTGTAGGTCTACAATCTTGTCCCTGACATCCTTGGAGAGCTCTTTGGTCTTGACCATGGTGGAGAGTTTGTAATCTGATTGATTGATTGCTTCTGTGGACAGGTGTCTTTTTTACAGGTAACAAGCTGCGGTTAGGAGCACTCCCTTTAAGAGTGTGCTCCTAATCTCAGGTCGTTACCTGTATAAAAGACATCTGGGAGCCAGAAATCTTTCTGATTGAGAGGGGGTCAAATACTTATTTCCCTAATTAAAATGCAAATCAATTTATGACATTTTTGACATGCGTTTTTCTGGATATTTTTGTTGTTATTCTGTCTCTCACTGTTCAAATAAACCTACCATTAAAATTATAGACTGATCCTTTCTTTATCAGTGGGCAAACGTACAAAATCAGCAGAGGATCAAATACTTTCCCCCTCACTGTATAGCGTCCTTCCCTTTCTCTCCCTCTTCTTTCATTAAGTGTGTTTCCTTTTTGGCAGACAGTGTAAGATTGTGTCTCAAGGAACTGAGGAGATATTTTTGGCTGCGTTTCCCGAGCTTCCTTCAGCGGGAGCATACGTTTATCCCCACTTTCCTGGAAAAGAGAGCAGCGCTCCGAGAGGTTTCCAGTTTTATAAACAGCCTTGTGTTCACATCAAATGGAATTCATTGCAAAGGGGTAGTCTGGATGGGGTTCTCAATGCAAATCCACTTCAAATTGAATTAGACTCTCTAAAAGAGGCTTATGGCTGAAATAGAGAAAAAAAACACACTGTTGAATGCATGGGCAATATGAATGAATCCATGCAGTTTGAGTACTGAGGCATAGTCCTAGTCATGGCATATTGACAGTTCAATTCAGTTGACGCTTCGGCTGTGAGTGAGTGACACACAGTTGGCATTATTCTCCAATTGAGTATGGATTATGCGTAGGGACTGTAATGCACGCCGCTAATGAATATCAGATCAGATTTTCCATTTTCCATATGTGTACTTTCAATGTGCCATTTTTCATACAATTAGTAACATGTGTACACATAAACGCAACTTTCAATGCACTCCCTTCCATGATGCTGATATGCTGTTTACATCAGGCCTCCAACCACATCACATAACAACTAGATCTCAGCTTGCTATTCTATTGCAATGCCATGATCCACTATTCCTGTGGCATCTGACATCGCCTCAATCCAGCACAGGCTACAGAAAGAGATAACAGCTCTCTACTGTATTTACATTTGGCCTTTGTTTCTTCAGGAGACTATGTGCAAGATAGGACATGCGACTTTACTTACCATCTCCCACATTTGTCCAAGGTAGAGATTGTGCCACCTATTTACTTTAGAAATTGCCCCAAAGGGAGATTCAGTCGAGCGATAGCTGGAATGTTTTCTCATCTATAAAACATTGCGGTATTGAAAAACGAAAGGACCTGCGAGCAAGAAACTGAGTTCATAAATGTGACAGGCAAGTCAATGGAATTAGATTGTTGCGTTGAAACAAATGACTGCATCATTGAAGCAACTGACTGCAACACGTAAACGTGAATGTTGTCACCAAAGAGATCCTATTAATAAGTTACTTAGTACTTTAATTCCTTATTCTACGGTTATAACATTGCGCTTCAGAGTTTATAGGCATGCATTACACTCTTTCATTTCATAGTTCAACAGCAAAGTAAGCTGTAAAATAGACATTACCCTTTATAGGTTAAGTATAAGTATTCAGACCCCTTGACCTTTTTCCAGATTTTGTTACGTTACAGCCTTATTATAAAATGAATTAAATTACATGTTTCCTCATCAATCTATACACAATACCCCATAATTACAAAGTGAAAACAGGTTTTTAGAAATGTATAAACAGAAATACTTTATTTACATTCAGACCTTTTTATTTGAGACTCAAAATTGAGCTCAGGTGCATCCTCTTTCCATTGACCAACCTTGGTAAGTTTAATTGATTGGACATGATTTGGAAAGGCACACCTGTCTATATACGGTCCCACAGTTGACAGTTCATGTCAGAGCAAAAACCAAGACATGAGGTTGAAGGAATTATCCGTAGAGCTCCGAGACAGGATTGTGCCGAGGCACAGATCTGGAGAAGGGCCTTGGTCATGGAGGTGACCAAGAACCTGATGGTCACTCTGACAGAGCTCCAGAGTTCCTCTGTGGAGATTGGAGAATCTTACAGAAGGACAAACATCTCTGCAGCACCCCACCAATCAGGCCTTTATGGCAAAAACCTGTTTTTGATTTGTCAAAAAGATTGATGAGGAAAAAAACTTTCAAACCACATACTGAGGAGACCATTCCCTTTTTAGGGTAAGGGCTACCGTAGACTGTAGTACCGTAGTACTACAACATATTGTAGGTAGGGCTGTTGTGGTGACCTTTTATTACCACCACACCGGCAGTCATGAGTCATGACCGCAGTCAAATTCCACGTGACCATTGAGTCACGGTAATTTCCTGTTATGCACACTGGACATGCTTTGGTAGTACCCAACTTGCTAACGACCATCAGGTCGCTAACGGCCTGGTACTCAGGGCTCTATTGGCCCTCTAACTACTCTGACATCACTGCAAATGCAATCAAAAATCACATCAAACATCATCAAAGAATAATCAATGTTTTCAAAACTCACCTCACTGTGATCAATTTGAAGAAAGGTGTCCAACAGCAGGTTGAAAGTGAGTGTGAAGAGTGGTCATTGTGGAGGTTGTTTCGAAGCCTAACGCAACGAAATGGACAGTGCTTTCTAAGGTGATGATTCATTCAAAACACCCATAAGTATAATAGGGCTTATGCATGAGCCCAATGATTGTGCCGTTATACAATACATAGCCTATGCACGGCAGAAAAAAATCAAGCTAAACTGATTTAAGATGTCTTTGGTGCATAATTGGTCTAGTCTAGACTCCAAAATCAAACAAATTCGAGTAATGGCCTTTGAGTGTGGGCTGTATTTTCATGCATACTGGATGGACTGGCTAGGCAACCTTATGCTACGCTCCAGCATTTCTATCCACAAGTCTGGGAGAGAACGTATAGCCCTAGGCTCATTGATTGTGCAGGGCGATTTTGAATAGCCTAGTAATAGGGAATTTTAATAATGAATTGGGTGACACATTACCTTTTAGCTATACAGAATATCTCACCAGCGTTCATGTCCATCTCCTCCTCTTTCTCCTTTATTCATTTATCGAGCGTGCAGAGGTGCTGAAATATGTTTCGTTGCGAAAGTATGTTACTATCCATGTTCCCCGAACAGATTTCACTTGGTTTCCTAAATTAAACACTGGGTAGCTGCGGGAACAAGGTTGGAGAGCCCATGGCATACAGAGTTTGGGCGGATAATGGGCCATTCTAAATCAAAACTAGTTTTACATATTAGTAAAGACAAGATTAAATAGTGAATAGTCTGATGGGTGAGAATATGATCACTTGATGAGAGGAACAGCTTGTGCAGCCTGAGGCAAGTAACAGAGTGCATACTTTTTTTGCAACTTTCTCAAATCAGCAGTAGCCTATAGTCGCATCATGCAGCCCGTATCTTGATTTCGAAGACATTCTAAGGTTTGTATCATTCACAAGTAAAGTTGCCAAGTAACTCTAAATCTAGCATATAGGACCTTTTTCCAAATGATCACTTTAATGCTCAACATGCTAAATGAACAAGACTACAGCCTATGGCATGGCGTATAGCCAGATAACATACAGGCCAACTCATATTCTGTTCTTCTGAAATACATTTTCTTCATATAATAATGATTCTTTAGACCTGCCTAAAATAAATTGTGGATTTATTGTGATGGCGTATATTCAATTGATTTATTATACTATTTTAAAAGTACATGTTGCAAAGGCTCACATCAGCAGCATGTGTTTATGTTAATTAGCGGTCAATTACCGTGGGCCCGGCACTCTTTTACATGACAGTAACCGGCTGACACGGTTTCATGACGCCACAGCCTGTAGGTGTGAAGTAGATTTTCTCCATGTAGAGCCCCATCTCATCATCTTCTTTACTATATCACTATCTCATGATCCCTTTAATGCCGGTATTATCAACATCTCTTTGAACATCGTAATTGACTTTACTTCTATCTTTTATACGGTTTTATTTATTTATTTCAGTCATTACGTTCTTACGATGGGCAAAGGATTTGCAATAGATTTCGTTTCCAGCGAAGCTCGGCATCCTCTGTTCTGACCGGCCCCTGTAGGACTAACTCTGTTATTTCTAACTTCCTGTTCTCCGTGGATATAAAAGTGAGTCCTTATGATAATTGCCGTGATTTGACTATCCAAACTCCAGTACGGACAAGGATCTGATGAGGTGTTGCGTCTCGTAAAGCTGTACCGTTGGCCTGATTCTAAATAGGGGCTGTTAACACCGCTATGTAAATATATGGTCACGTTTGGCGATTATAACACAAAACCAGACACCATAGTGAAGCTGTTCGTACTCTATATGTACTACTACTTCTCCAGGGAGTCTACCATGCTCTACCATACTGAACTATGATAGGCTGCAATACTGTTTGTAGGGGTGACCGATAAAGAGACGTGTTTTCTCTCCTTCTGATCTCTTACACTTGCTTAGACCTTTTTATCTTTGTTCACCATGCTCCCTAAGGGCAACACTCCTATTTGATCTTGGACATATTATCCTATTTGATCTTAGAGGTAGATTACATTGGCACACAATGCTCTTTGGGCCTCAATAACGCTCCGGCTCTGGTCTGAGATCAGTTTCACAGCAACACCTATCCAGGTGTTGCAGATGGCTGTTGGAGGGCTGTATACTGACTTCAGAGCTGTCCTTGATGATCCAATGATAAGCAGGGAGAGATAATCATGTCAGAAGATAATACGGTGTCAGAAGTCTACTGCTTTGATACACGCATGGCTCATTGTAGAGGGAAACAAGGCAAAGGTGCCCAACGCTCTCTGTGTCAGTCAACCGCGGCCTGCAAGTATGAAATATAGAGGAGTAAATTACTACTCATTTGAGCTCTTTGAGCACTTCGTATCCTATTATGACCCATGTTGTCATGTCAGTGACCGTAGTAACCAACCATTCACTAAGGATTGTTTGGGTATTTTCTCCTTTGGAAAAATAGTGTAGTAGGATGAAGTTGCCCGTATACACTGCTCTAAGATCAGTGTTTTGTTTTTCCTCCAATTGTTGAAGTTCCAGTTTGAGGAGTGAAAGCTGATCCTAGATCTGTGTCTACTGACGTCAGTTCAAACATGTTATTTTATAATGCTATACATTACTAGAACATGTCTACAACTCTAGTGAAACCCCAAGTCAACATCGGTGCATAATATCTATCCTCGACTTTTCTGACGTCTGTTAGTCATCCAATCAGTTTCTCACCTACTCTCTTTGAAACAGATTGATACACTGTGAATCTCCATTAAAAAAAAAAAAATTCTCACAATGTATACCAAATCATTAACAGTGTATGAGACTGATTTAAAATGCACCAGCATCGCCTGGAGGACGGGGTTGTGTATTAGCAAGGTACTGAACTGATACATGAAGGCCATGGTCTGTTGCACTTTGCCTCACACAAACCAATTACAGAGTGACACATTTTCACCCAATTACAGCAAAGCTTATTGGTATGTACAGTTGTAGACTGTTTTTGCTGCTATTACCAGTTCGGAATAGAATGTTGTGTACACTACTGCTACAAAGTCACTGTTCCATTTCTTTGTATGTCGCAGTACAGTGCCTTCAGAAAGTATGCACACCCCTTTACTTTTTCCCCCCAAAAAATGTAAAGCTGAAATGTCTTCAGTCAATAAATATTCAACCCCTTTATGTCAATCCTAAATTAATTTTCTAAATGTTCTTCCACTTTCACATTACAGAGTATTTTATGTAGATCATTGACCAAAAATGACAATTAAATTAATTTTAATCCCACTTTGTAACACAACAAAATGTGAAAAAGGTCGAGGGGTGTGAATACTTTCTGAAGGCATTGTATACAGTATGTAGGAGTTGCACTAAGAGTACTGTAGATCAGTTCCAGCTAATAAAAACTCCAACTGTAACATAAGGTGCAGCCATGGCTGTGGCTCAGACAATCAGTCAACAGTGATTGACCTACTGTAGACGTTGGATTTTCACCTCAAGTGTGGCTGAAGTTAATTCATTGGACACGTGGGTATTGGTCCACGTATGAGCGGTTGATACAAATTTAAAAAGCAAGCGTGCCGATTTCAATCAATGCACAATCAGCGCTGGAATTTCTGAGCCTGCGGGACATGCTTTTGACAGCTTTTTATTACATTTTTACAGACCATTTAACAGCAGCCAGTCAGTGCAAAATAGAATTAGAGGTTTGGAGATTGTGATGGTTCTATTTAGAAAAGTACAATATCCTCTCATTTTGAATTCTGTAAAAATGGCCCTATTTGAATATTGCAACAGTCCTTGCAGAAATGATTTTGCCCGTAGCCTTGTCTAATTCTTTTCATTTTTGCTTCTTTTCCTCATAGAAATATACTTTGTCAAGCCAGTGCTGTAGAACATTCTTTATATAGACTTTAAAAGTTTTTCATTCAAATGAAATGACTAGCGCAGACTCATCTCATGTTATCTCATGTATCGACTCCAATTATTACTCTCATATATTTTTCATATCCTGCCATGTCTGGCTCAGTTGAACAGCTTTTCCGTCATTACTGTATCTGTGGAAAAGGAACTTGAACCGTACAGACTGGAGTTAATAAAACATTTTTTTCGAACTCTACCTTCATGTTTTGGGTACCTTTTCTTTCTGTGGCATACCACTCCGATCGTACTGCGTATTATACATGATCATACTTAACTAACTGCTCACCATGTCTCTTTTGTCTTTGCAGGACCCCAGAACCAAGCACAAGTTTAAGATCCACACCTATGGCAGCCCCACTTTCTGCGACCACTGTGGCTCTCTCCTGTACGGTCTCATCCACCAGGGGATGAAGTGTGAGAGTGAGTAATGTATCTCTCCATCCACATAGACTGGGGATCTCTATACACAACCTGCGATATAAACCTTAAGCGGACACGCGGTGCACCTGGCTATGGCCAATCTAACCAATAGTGAAGCACTGATGTTACACCCATCGCGGTTGATCCACCCACTGATGTCATCTGGTTTTCTTGGTTAGCTAGCTAGCAAGCTACACTGAACAAAAATGTAGAGTGTTGGTCCCATGTTTCATGAGCTGAAATAAAAGATCCCAGAAATGTTCCAAATGCCTAAAAAAACGTATTTCTCTAAAATGTTTTTGCTCAAATGTGTTTACATCCCTGTTAGTGAGCATTTCTCATTTGCCAAGATAATCCATCCACCTGACAGGTGTGGCATATCAAGAAGCTGATGAAACAGCATGATCATTACACAAGTCCACCTTGTACTGGGGACAATAAAAGGCAGCTCTGAAATGTGCTGTTTTGTCACACACCAAAATGCCATAGATGTCTCAAGTTTTGAAGGAGCGTGCAATTGGCATGTTGACTGCAGGAATGTCCACCAGAGCTGTTACCAGATAATTTAATGTTAATTTCTCTATCATAAGCCGCCTCCAACCTCATTTTAGAGAATTTGGTAGTACCTCCAACCGGGTTCACAACTGCAGACCACATGTATGGGAATGGGTGGGCGAGAAGGTTTGCTGATGTCAACGTTGTGTACAGAGTGCCCCATGGTGGCGGTGGGTTTATGGTATGGACAGGCACCAAACACAATTGCATTTTACCAATGGCAATTTGAATGCACAGAGATACCGTGACGAGATCCTGAGGTAATTGTGAGGCATATATATATTTTTTAAGGTATCTGTGACCAACATGCATATCTGTATTCCCAGTCATGTGAAATCCATAGATTAATGCCTAATGAATGTATTACAATTTACTAACCTTCTTATTTCAACTGTAACTCAGTAAAATTGTTGCATGTTGCATTTATATTTTTGTTCCTAATGAATACATGGCTCTGAGTCTGGCAAGCACTGGCAGGAGTATGGGGTAACGTTAGTTACAGCGTGGTGAGGATGAATTAAATTCTTTCTTCAACATCGTGCTTGCTGGCTAGTTATCTAGCTAGTTGTAGCAAAAGGACTTTCTACAAAATGTTGGTAGCTGGCTACCTAGCAACATGACATCATTTCTAAATTCTGGAAGCAGTGGAAACACGATATGAGCTGGCCCACCAAGGCCCAACCCGGGTTGATTTCAAAGTTCCAATGGAAACAAGGCTTTAGATGTGTTCAAAGTATATTTAAACCTAACTTTATTGTTGTCGCTCGTACTGCACAGGACACAATGAAGTTCAATTACAATTCTGTAATATTGCCCAATGAGGATTTCCATTATTTAAAACTGCATTTCCGTTTTCTGTCCATTCCTTCCAGACGTTTCCCCTCTGAAACCCACACACGATTCACTCTATCCAGAGATCTTTAAATATACATTATCAAAGCTGCTGCAGGCCTTTATTAGTACAATTCCCTCAAGTTTATGATTTTCATATGTGATAAAGCACAAATGACTTTAATTCAATGGTAAATAGTACATGATATCTCTTCACCAGAGCTGGCGTGTAACACTAATTATGACTCAGGGCTATATATAAACAGGGATTAGGTTATGGTTGGAAATTGAGTTTGGCACATGCTGGCTGTTCTAATCCTACTGCAAATTAGGTTATCATCATTTGTTTTTAATTGGGTGTTGCCATGTTATAGACTAGAGGCAATATGGGATATGTTCCGGTCAGCCTCAGAGAACAACATCGACCTATACGGTGACTCGGTGAGTCAGTTTATTAGGAAGTGCATTGGCGATGTACCCACTGTGACTATTAAAACCTACCCTAACCAGAAACCGCGGATGGATGGTGGCATTCGGGCAAAACTGAACTCGCAAACCACCGTGTTTAACCATGGAAAGAGGTCTGGAAATATGGCTGAATATAAACAGTGTAGTTATTTCCTCCGCAAGGCAATCAAACAAGCAAAATGCCGGTACAGGAACAAAGTGGAGTCGCAATTCAAAGGCTCAGACACAAGACGTATGTGGCAGGGTCAACAGGAAATCACGGACTACACAAAGAAAACCAGCCACGTCACAGACACCTGATGTCACGCTTCCAGACAAACTAAACACCTTTTCCCGCTTTGAGGATAGTACCGTCGCAGCCCACTAACAAGGACTGCGCCCCCCCCCCCTCTCCTTCTCCGTGGCTGACGTGAGTAAAACATTTAAATGTGTTAACCCTCGCAAGGCTGCTGGCCCAGACAGCATCCCTAGCCACTTCCTCAGAGCATGTGCAGACCAGCTGGCTGGTGTGTTTACGGACCTGTTCATTCACTCCCTACCCCAGTCTGCTGTCCCCCACATGACTATCGCCCCGTAGCACTCACTTCTGTCATCATGAAGTACTTTGAGAGGCTAGTCAAGGATCATATCACCTCCACCTTACCGGCCACCCTAGACCCACTTCAGTTTGCTTACCGCCCCAACAGGTCCACTGACGATGCAATGGCCATCGCACTGCACACTGCCCTATCCCATCTAGGACAAGAGGAATACCTATGTAAGAATGCTGTTCATTGACTACAGCTCAGCATTCAACACCATAGTACCCTCCAAGCTCATCATCAAGCTGGAGGCCCTGGGTCTCAACCCCGCCCTGTGCAATTGGGTCCTGGACTTTCTGATGGGCCGCCCCCAGGTGGTGAAGGTAGGAAACAACATCTCCACTTCACTGACCCTCAACACTGGGGCCCAACAAGGGTGCGTACTCCCTGTGCACCCACGCCTCCAACTCAATCATCAAGTTTGCAGACGACACAACAGTAGTGGGCTTGATTACCAACAACGAGACAGCCTACAGGGAGGAGGTGAGGGCACTCAGAGTGTGGTGTCAGGAAAACAACCTCTCACTCAACATCAACAAAACAAAGGAGATGATCGTGGACTTCAGGAAACAGCAGAGGGAGCAGCCCCCTATCCACATCGACAGGACAGCAGTGGAGACGGTGGAAAGTTTTAAGTTCCTCTGCGTACACATCACAGACAAACTGAAATGGTCCACCCACACAGACAGTGTGGTGAAGGCACAACAGCGCCTCTTCAACCTCAGGAGGATGAAGAAATTTGGCTTGTCACCCAAAACCCTGACTAACTTTTACAGATGCACAATCGAGAGCATCCTGTCAGGCTGTATCACCGCCTGGTACGGCAACTGCACCGCCCTCAACCGTAAAGCTCTCCAGAGGGTAGTGAAGTCTGCACAACGCATCACCGGGGGCAAACTACCTGCCCTCCATGACACCTACACCACCCGATGTCACAGGAAGGCCAAAAAGATCAAGGACAACAACCACCCGAGCCACTGCCTGTTCACCCTGCTATCATCCAGAAGGTGAGGTCAGTACAGGTGCATCAAAGCTGGGACCGAGAGACTAAAGAACAGCTTCTCTCTCAAGGCCATCAGACTGCTAAACAGCCATCACTAACTCAGAGAGGCTGCTGCCTACATTGAGACCCAATCACTGGCTACTTTAATAAGTGGATCACTAGTCACTTTAAATAATGTTTACATATCTTAATTACTCATATCATATGTATATACTGTATTCTATACCATCTAATGCACCTTGCCTATGTCGCTCGGCCATCGCTCATCCATATATTTATATGTACATATTCTCATTCACCCCTTTTGGATTTGTGTGTATTGGGTAGTTGTTGGGTTGAATTGTTAGATTACTTGTTAGATGTTACTGAACTGTCGGAACTAGAAGCACAAGCATTTCGCTACACTCGCATTAACATCTGCTAACCATGTGTATGGGACCGATAACATTTGATTTGATTTGAGGCTATGTCTGTAGATGCTGATGGGTGTTTGAGATACAGTACCATGTTTTCACATGTAAACAGCACAGTTACCATTTGTTCAGGATGAAATCAGTTTTGTGATATAAATTATTCCCTAGCAACACCTGGCCTTTTGACTTTATAAATAAAGCATCAGTTTTTGCTTAAACCAACTTTTTTTGTTTGTTTGCCTCTCCGTCTCTCCTGGTACCTCTTTAATGCTGTCTCTCTCTTTCTGTCTGTCTTCCTGTGTGTCTGCATCCCTTCAGCCTGCGACATGAATGTGCACAATCAGTGTGTGATGAACGTGCCAAGCATGTGCGGGACGGACCACACCGAGAGGAGGGGACGCCTCTACCTGAAGTGTGACATCACAGGGGACAAGCTGCAGGTCACAGGTAGGCCTCCGGACCGGACCATCTCTCAGACAAATCTGTTTCTCGTGGTGTGTCCCAAATGCACCCTATTCCCTTTATCGTGCCCTAATGGTGACCAAAGCCCACAGGGATCTGATCAAAATCAGTGCACTATGAAGGGAATAGGGTGCCATTTCGGGCACATCCGTTGCCTTCTTCCCCAGTGGGATTATGGTGTGTAATGGCTGACAGAGCTTCCTCTTACCTTTTCACAATCAGTCCCAACCATCAGTCCCCAACCACTTTAGCTGTCAGTTGCTTGTTACAGCCCCATATTGATTGATAAGAAAGAAACCGCTTCTGGCCACAAATCCATTCACAGCATGGTTCGCTCCCACCGGGAAGTCATCACCACTGATTCCTGGCAATCTGTGTATGCGTGTTCGTTCTTGTGGGTGTGTGCGCCCATGTGCATCTATGTTCCCTCTAACCTTAGCCTACATCAATTTCTATCTACACAATTGTCAATCGCATCAATAGGTCCAGGCTTTGAAAACCGTTCTATTGTAAAAACACCTGTTCACAGTTCAATAGATGAAGTGAACTGGTTGTCATAGCAAAAATCACCGTTGTCTGTTTTTGAGTGACAGCAGCCAAGAGACAGCATGTGGTGAGGCAACTATCACTTAATAAAAGCCTCCAGTCTGCAGCCTACAGAGACACGGGTTAATTCCCTTTGGTATACAGATCAATACTGTGTGTGCTTTCCAAATAGCACCCTATTCCCTATATAGTGCACTACTTTTGGCCGCTGCCCATGTACAGTCACGACAAACCCTGTCCATTTTTTTCAACCTTTTTAAACATACCCAGGGGTATATCTGTGTGGGCTTAGCCAGAAACATGGGTTTCTCTTTTTCATGTGTTTAGTGAGTCATTTTCATGTCTTTCTCTCTCGTGTGTGTGTGCGTGTTTAACTGTTGGTTCTGTATCGAATGATTTCAGTCAGGCGTAGAATGGACAGCATCAAAGGTGGTCCAATCAGGCAATATGCTTAGTGCTACTGCATAAAGTGGTACCGCATTTTACTTCCAAGGCCAAAATATTGATACTACTGAATAACATTGTGCAGTGGTTAAAAACAGTATTTTTAGGGTTTCTTTGATATGGCGTGGGATGTTGTAGGAAACAGTTCCCTCTTTATGCTAATTGTTGCTAATACAACTGTAGTTACATAATAATCACATACACATGTTTTTAGTAGTGTAGTCCTACAGTGTCATTTCAGTGTTGGTACACATTCGGATTCAGTACAATGACTACAATTTCATTTGCTGCTTGTGTAATATATTATAATACAATACATGTGAAATTCCCTTCCCTAATAAAAATATGGATGCCCCCACACCACAAACAGGGCTGTATGAAATTGGAAATATGTACACACAGTCAGTCCATTAACTGGTTACGCTGGGATCACTAAATCAAATCACATTCCCTCAACACACACTTATCACATTATCACCCACGAGATGGAAGCAACCCTGGAAATATTCAATCAAGTAGGGCAGTGGTCTTTGGCATAGTTCCTTCCGAAGGGTAAAACACACACTGTTAACATTAAGTTTACTCTTCTGGTGAACTGATAATGCCAAGTCATGTACTTTGTCATGCAGCGCTTGCCCTCAGTTTTCCATTACTGAGAGTTCACTCTAAAACCATATTAACCATATTATGTATCCCCCAAATGTTTTGTTAGATATGAAAATTGCAGTTCAGTTCAGCTTAGTGCAGATAAACTTGTTTCCCTCCGAAATGTGAGGTCACTTTTCATGGCCCAATCATAAGCCTGGCTGGCTGCCAAACTCCCAGACCAGACGTGTGTGTATAATTCGAGGGTGGCTTCCCTCCGTCGGTGTAATTGCTAGTGTGAAATAATGTGTGACTCAAATGCAGGGGAGGAGGAAGGAATCGGGGAAAAGGAGAGGAAGTGGACCATTTTGAAAACTTTCGCAATCCAATCAAGTTACAGAGAGAAAATAGCACTAGGAAGTGGAGATAGGAGGACCCATGTACTGTACTGTATAGCCCTGTTCTGATGTTCTTTCCTCCACCCCTTCATGCAATCCTTAATCTAATCTATTTCGAATAGGTGAGAGAATAGCTTAACACCAAACCAGTGATAGCGAAGGGACCAAAGTAGGATGTGGATGCGTTTTCAAAGTATTGGCACCAGGCCTACAAAACATTAAGGAGATACCACTGGGAAGTGCAGCCCTAAAACATCAAGTACTCTGTGTTGGCACCCATCATATGACACTGTCAGAGGAAGGAGAAGAGAGAAAAGAGTGCCAAGCCATGTTGCTAACAAATACAGACCCACGTCTATTCCAATTGACTACTTGTGTCTCAATGTATCCCTTATCCCTTGGCTGGCGGTAGCCTTCCTAAGCAGCCTTCAACTAAGTGTCACTTTCACTCAGTCAGTTCTGCTTCAAAGGGGTTTTTGACTTTTGGCTGGCTTCTCCTTGGAACATTCTGCTTCTGTTTACTCTATTTAGCTTCAGTACAGAGCAGCGGCCTACTGATATTCCTACTGGCAGACAGTCCCACTGGGCTCGGCTGCGGCTATGAGGCACACTCAAACACAAACACACAAATATTCCCATAGCTAAATCGCTAACTGCTCTTCTCACAAACGGTTAGTGCTAGCTCGCTAACTGCTCTTCCCATCAACAGACCGACAGATAGCCAGATTGGAATGCTGATTAGGGCCCGTCTAAAGTGGACAGAATGCTAAATGTTAAATGCACTGGCAGCCAAACAGGATGTGGAGCTCTCTCCTTATACTGAAATGTGTTATAGTGGGCTGTGATGGAGCCAGGAAAGCTGTGATGAAGCTGGACCTCGCTGGTGAAAGTAGTTTCTTGATTTGAAGAGGTTTATGTTGGCTAGGTGTTAGCAACACCTGCGGAGTCATTTCATAACAGCTAATGTTATCGTTCTTTGGCAGTGTTATGACTGTCATTATGCAAAAATCCTCCAAAATAAACCTTTTAACGTTAGCAAATTATGCCATTTCTATCACACATTTACTTGCATAAGTGATGTAAATTATTATGAGGTACAGATGCAGCCATCTGGTCTAAAAGTTACCTGCCTCATTCCTATGATAGGAATGTAGTGCATTTGCCCAGGCAGGCAGGCAAAGACAACTTCGCCAGTGTGTTTGCATTGCCCTGCTTATGGGTTCCCTGTAAAGCACAGGCTATGGGCAGGAATAAGCTACGGACAACAAGCACAATTGCATCATATCGATGGCGATTTGAATGCACAGAGATACCGTGACGAGATCCTGAGGCCCATTGTCGTGCCATTCATCCGCTGCCACCACCTCATGTTTCAGCATGATGATGCACGACCCCATATCGCAAGGATCTGTACACAATTCCTGGAGGCTGAAAATGTCCCAGTTCTTCCATGGCCTCCATACTCACCAGATGTCACCCATTGAGCATGTTTGGGATGCTCTGGATCGACATGTACGACAGTGTGTTCCAGTTCTCACCAATATCCAGCACAGCCATTGAAGAGGAGTGGGACAACACTCCACAAGCCACAATCAACAGCCTGATCAACTCTATGCAAAGAAGATGTGTCGCGCTGCGTGAGGCAAATGGTGGTCACACCAGAGACTGACTGGTTTTCTGATCCACGCCCCTGCCTTTATTTTTAAGTTATCTCTGACCAACAGATGCATATCTGTATTCTCAGTCATGTGAAATCCATAGCTTTTAATTTTTATTTCACCTTTATTTAACCAGGTAGGCCAGTTGAGAACAAGTTCTCATTTACAACTGCGACCTGGCCAAGATAAAGCAAAGCAGTGCGACAAAAACAACACAGTTATACATAAACGTACAGTCAATAACACAATAGAAAAATCTATGCACAGTGTGTGCAAGTGTAGTAAGATTAGGGAGGTAAGGCAATAAATAGGCCATAGTGGCGAAATAATGACAATTTAGCATTAACACTGGAGTGATAGATGTGCAGATGATGGTGTGCAAGTAGAGATACTGGGGTGCAAAAGAGCAACAACAACAAAAAATAACAATATGGGGATGAGGTAGTTGGGTGGGCTATTTACAGATAGGCTGTGTACAGGTGCAGTGATCGGTAAGCTGCTCTGACAGCTGATGCTTAAAGTTAGTGAGGGAGATATAAGTCTACAGCTTCAGTGATTTTTGCAATTCGTTCCAGTCATTGGCAGCAGAGAACTGGAAGGAAAGGCGGCCAAAGGAAGTGTTGCCTTTGGGGATGACCAGTGAAATTTACCTGCTGGAGATTAGGGCCTAATGCATTTATTTCAATTTATTAATTTCCTTACATGAACTGTAGCTCAGTAAAAATCTTTGAAATTGTTGCATGTTGCGTTTATTTTTGTTCAGTGTGTGACCATTCTAATTAAATGGATCTGAGTTTTGTGGCTATTTACTGAGAGCAATGTTTGATAGTGTGCCGGGACTATATGACTTATGTGGTCTGCTTGGAGTGACATGTTTTGTGGGATGTGAAAAAATGGCATTAGGAAAAGCAACACAATTACAAGTATTGCGCGTGCGTGTCTGTCGTTCTGCCTGTCTGTCCATCCGTCCGTCGTCTGTCTGTGTGTATATCATACACTTAGAACAGACTAAACTAGCCTGTACTCAGCCCTGCATTCCCACGTCTTGGAGCTGTACAATTTGATTTAATTAGGTTGATCGGACCTCCGGGGATGTGAATACACAGTAATACAACCCTGAATTGCCATGACGTGAAGCTGTTTAACTTGGCTTCTATGAAGGAATTCGCTACTTAGTCTTAGAATCCCAAACGCAGCAGTAATAGGATCCGATAAGGATAACATTTACGCATGGCTCGTTACCTCAACGAGATTCCTAACGCTTACAATTCACCCCTGAATATTCATCTAACTTCTCACTTAGTCATGCATTGATGTCAATGGGACACTAAGTGAAAAATCCAATTTAAGTGTAAATTAGGATTCTCCCCTTAGACAGGGTGGTCCTCCCCTCCTCCTTCTCATATCTCACCAGCTCTAAGTACTCTGTGTATTGAGCTGAGGAACTTAGTGGTTTACCTTTTAAACCGTCAAGGAAAACAAACCAAGTGCCATCACCCAGGCGCCTTCAGAACATGCACTCTACCCTGCCTCTTCAAGATCCATAATCATACCTTTATTCTAATACACACGCACACACATACCATGCACAAACTCACACTCTCATCCTGTGACACACTCTACCCTGCCTCTTCATCATCTATAATCAGACCTTTATTCTCAAACACACACGCATTTGCACATACAGTACATACACACGCTCGCACACACACTCACACATACACTCCAGTATTGGTCAGGGCCAGGAGGACAGCTGGCCTATGACACCTCTCCTTCCTGCATCAGGAAGACCACCAATAGTGTCAGTGACTTCACTCGTCACCAGAACTTCTCCGTAGGAAGAAGGGTGGCCACACTTGACTTCTCCATGATGCCTGGAGAAGAGAGACCGAGACCGAGAGAGAGACCGAGACCGAGAGAGAGACCGAGACCGAGAGAGAGACCGAGACCGAGAGAGAGAGAGAGACCGAGAGAGAGAGAGAGACCGAGAGAGAGAGAGAGACCGAGAGAGAGAGAGAGACCGAGAGAGAGAGAGAGACCGAGAGAGAGAGAGAGACCGAGAGAGAGAGAGAGACCGAGAGAGAGAGAGAGAGAGAGAGAGAGACCGAGAGAGAGAGAGAGAGAGAGAGAGACCGAGAGAGAGAGAGAGACCGAGAGAGAGAGAGAGACCGAGAGAGAGAGAGAGAGAGAGAGAGACCGAGAGAGAGACCGAGAGAGAGACCGAGAGAGAGACCGAGAGAGAGACCGAGAGAGACCGAGAGAGACCGAGAGAGACCGAGAGAGACCGAGACCGAGAGACGGGAGAGAGAGAGAGAGAGAGAGAGAATGGGAGAGAGAGAGACTGAGAGACTGAGAATGGGAGAGAGAGAGACTGAGAATGGGAGAGAGAGAGACTGAGACAGAATGGGGGAGAGAGAGACTGAGAATGGGAGAGAGAGAGAGAGCTGAGAGACTGAGAATGGGAGAGAGAGAGACTGAGAATGGGAGAGAGAGAGACTGAGAATGGGAGAGAGAGAGACCGAGAGACTGAGAATGAGAGAGAGGGAGACCGAGAGACTGAGAATGAGAGAGAGGGAGACCGAGAGACTGAGAATGAGAGACTGAGAATGAGAGACTGAGAGAGAGACCGAGTGAGAGAGAGAGAGACCGAGGCTGAGAGAGAGAGAGAGAGAGAGTCCGAGGCTGAGAGAGAGAGAGAGTCCGAGGCTGAGAGAGAGAGAGAGTCCGAGGCTGAGAGAGAGAGAGAGTCCGAGGCTGAGAGAGAGAGTCCGAGGCTGAGAGAGAGAGTCCGAGGCTGAGAGAGAGAGTCCGAGGCTGAGAGAGAGAGTCCGAGGCTGAGAGAGAGAGACCGAGGCTGAGAGAGAGAGAGAGACCGAGGCTGAGAGGGAGAGAGAGAGACCGAGGCTGAGAGGGAGAGAGAGAGACCGAGGCTGAGAGAGAGAGAGAGAGACCCGAGGCTGAGAGAGAGAGAGACCCGAGGCTGAGAGAGAGAGAGAGAGAGAGAGAGAGAGAGGCCGAGGCTGAGAGAGAGCGAGAGAGCCCAGAGGCTGAGAGAGAGCGAGACAGACCAGAGGCTGAGAGAGAGGGAGACCCGAGGCTGAGAGAGAGGGAGACCCGAGGCTGAGAGAGAGGGAGACGGAGGCTGAGAGAGAGGGAGACGGAGGCTGAGAGAGAGAGACGGAGGCCGAGAGAGAGAGACGGAGGCCGAGAGAGAGAGACGGAGGCCGAGAGAGAGAGACGGAGGCCGAGAGAGAGAGACGGAGGCACGAGAGAGAGAGAGAGACGGAGGCACGAGAGAGAGAGACGGAGGCACGAGAGAGAGAGAGAGAGACGGAGGCACGAGAGAGAGAGAGACGGAGGCACGAGAGAGAGAGAGAGACGGAGGCACGAGAGAGAGAGAGAGAGAGAGAGACGGAGGCCGAGAGAGAGAGAGAGAGAGACGGAGGCCGAGAGAGAGAGAGAGAGAGAGACGGAGGCCGAGAGAGAGAGAGAGAGAGAGACGGAGGCGCGAGAGAGAGAGACGGAGGCCGAGAGAGAGAGACGGAGGCCGAGAGAGAGAGACGGAGGCCGAGAGAGAACCGAGAGAGAGAGACGGAGGCCGAGAGAGAGAGACGGAGGCCGAGGGAGAGAGACGGGAGAGAGACGGAGGCCGAGGGAGAGAGACGGAGGGCCGAGGGAGAGAGACGGAGGCCGAGGGAGAGAGACGGAGGCCGAGAGAGAGAGACGGAGGCCGAGAGAGAGAGACGGAGGCCGAGAGAGAACCGAGAGAGAGAGACGGAGGCTGAGAGACAGAGGCTGAGAGACAGAGGCTGAGAGACAGAGGATGAGAGACAGAGGATGAGAGAGAGAGACAGAGGATGAGAGAGAGAGAGACGGAGGCCGAGAGAGAGTGACGGAGGCCGAGAGAGAGAGACGGAGGCCGAGAGAGAGAGACGGAGGCCGAGAGAGAACCGAGAGAGAGAGACGGAGGCCGAGAGAGAGAGACGGAGGCCGAGGGAGAGAGACGGGAGAGAGACGGAGGCCGAGGGAGAGAGACGGAGGCCGAGGGAGAGAGACGGAGGCCGAGGGAGAGAGACGGAGGCCGAGAGAGAGAGACGGAGGCCGAGAGAGAGAGACGGAGGCCGAGAGAGAACCGAGAGAGAGAGACGGAGGCCGAGAGAGAGAGACGGAGGCCGAGGGAGAGAGACGGAGGCCGAGAGAGAGAGACGGAGGCCGAGAGAGAGAGACGGAGGCCGAGAGAGAGACGGAGGCCGAGAGAGAGTGACGGAGGCCGAGAGAGAGTGACGGAGGCCGAGAGAGAGTGACGGAGGCCGAGAGAGAGTGACGGAGGCCGAGAGAGAGTGACGGAGGCCGAGAGAGAGTGACGGAGGCCGAGAGAGAGTGACGGAGGCCGAGAGAGAGACAGAGGCCGAGAGAGAGAGAGAGAGAGAGAGAGAGAGGCTGAGAGAGAGAGGCTGAGAGAGAGAGGCTGAGAGAGAGAGGCTGAGAGAGAGAGAGAGAGACAGAGCCTGAGAGAGAGAGAGACAGAGGCTGAGAGAGAGAGAGACAGAGGCTGAGAGAGAGAGAGAGAGAGAGACAGAGGCTGAGAGAGAGAGAGAGAGAGAGACAGAGGCTGAGAGAGAGAGAGAGAGAGAGACAGAGGCTGAGAGAGAGAGAGAGACAGAGCCTGAGAGAGAGAGAGACAGAGCCTGAGAGAGAGAGAGACAGAGGCTGAGAGAGAGAGAGACAGAGGCTGAGAGAGAGAGAGACAGAGGCCGAGAGACTGAGAATGAGAGAGAGGGAGACCGAGAGACTGAGAGAGAGAGAGAGAGGGAGACCGAGAGACTGAGACCGAGAGACTGAGAATGAGAGACTGAGAATGAGAGAATGAGAGACTGAGAATGAGAGACTGAGAATGAGAGAATGAGAGACTGAGACCGAGACACTGAGAGAGAGACCGAGACACTGAGAGAGAGACCGAGACACAGAGAGAGACCGAGACACTGAGAGAGAGAGAGAGAGAGACCGAGACACTGAGAGAGAGACCGAGACACTGAGAGAGAGGCCGAGAGAGAGAGAGAGACACCGAGGCTGAGAGAGAGAGAGAGAGAGAGAGAGAGAGAGAGACCGAGGCTGAGAGAGAGAGAGACCGAGACTGAGAGAGAGAGAGAGACCGAGGCTGAGAGAGAGAGAGAGAGAGAGAGAGACCGAGGCTGAGAGAGAGAGAGAGAGACCGAGGCTGAGAGAGAGAGAGAGAGACCGAGGATGAGAGAGAGCGAGAGAGAGACCGAGGCTGAGAGAGAGAGTGAGAGCCCCGAGGCTGAGAGAGAGAGAGAGAGAGACCTGAGGCTGAGAGAGAGCGAGAGAGACCCGAGGCTGAGAGAGAGCGAGAGAGACCCGAGGCTGAGAGAGAGAGAGAGACCCGAGGCTGAGAGAGAGAGACCGAGGCTGAGAGAGAGAGAGACCGAGGCTGAGAGGGAGAGAGAGAGACCTAGGATGAGAGATAGACCCGAGGCTGAGAGAGAGAGAGAGAGAGAGACCCGAGGCTGAGAGAGAGAGAGAGAGAGCCCCGAGGCTGAGAGAGAGAGAGAGAGAGCCCCGAGGCTGAGAGAGAGCGAGAGAGCCCCGAGGCTGAGAGAGAGAGAGAGAGAAAGAGGCTGAGAGAGAGGGAGACAGAGGCTGAGAGAGAGAGAGAGACAGAGGCTGAGAGAGAGAGAGACAGAGGCTGAGAGAGAGAGACTGAGAATGAGAGACTGAGAATGAGAGACTGAGAATGAGAGACTGAGAATGAGAGACTGAGAATGAGAGACTGAGAATGAGAGAATGAGAGACTGAGACCGAGACACTGAGAGAGAGACCGAGACACTGAGAGAGAGACCGAGACACTGAGAGAGAGACCGAGACACAGAGAGAGAGAGAGAGAGAGAGAGAGAGGCTGAGAGAGAGAGAGAGACCGAGGCTGAGAGAGAGAGAGAGAGAGAGACCGAGGCTGAGAGAGAGAGAGAGAGAGAGACCGAGGCTGAGAGAGAGAGAGAGAGAGACCGAGGCTGAGAGAGAGAGAGAGAGAGCCCCGAGGCTGAGAGAGAGAGAGAGAGAGACCCGAGGCTGAGAGAGAGAGAGAGAGCCCCGAGGCTGAGAGAGAGAGAGAGACCCGAGGCTGAGAGAGAGAGAGAAAAAAGGGCTGAGAGAGAGAGCGAGACCGAGGCTGAGAGAGAGAGAGAGAGACCGAGGATGAGAGAGAGACCCGAGGCTGAGAGAGAGAGAGAGAGAGAGGCCGAGGCTGAGAGAGAGAGAGAGAGACCGAGGATGAGAGAGAGACCCGAGGCTGAGAGAGAGAGAGAGAGACCCGAGGCTGAGAGAGAGAGAGAGAGCCCCGAGGCTGAGAGAGAGCGAGAGAGACCCGAGGCTGAGAGAGAGCGAGAGAGAGACCCGAGGCTGAGAGAGAGAGAGAGAGACCCGAGGCTGAGAGAGAGAGAGAGAGACAGAGGCTGAGAGAGAGAGAGAGAGAGACAGAGGCTGAGAGAGAGAGAGACAGAGGCTGAGAGAGAGAGAGACAGAGGCTGAGAGAGAGACAGAGGCTGAGAGAGGCTGAGAGAGAGAGAGAGACAGAGGCTGAGAGAGAGAGACAGAGGCTGAGAGAGAGAGAGAGAGAGAGAGAGAGGCTGAGAGAGAGAGAGAGAGAGAGAGAGAGAGAGAGACAGAGGCTGAGAGAGAGAGAGAGACAAAGGCTGAGAGAGAGAGAGACAGAGGCTGAGAGAGAGAGAGAGAGAGACAGAGGCTGAGAGAGAGAGAGAGAGAGAGACAGAGGCTGAGAGAGAGAGACGGAGGCCGAAGAATAGAGAGAGACAGAGGCTGAGAGAAAGAGAGAGACAGACGCCGAGAGAGAGACAGAGGCGAGAGAGAGAGAGGGAGAGAGACAGAGGCCGAGAGATAGACAGAGGCCGAGAGATAGACAGAAGCTGAGAGAGAGACAGAGGCTGAGAGAGAGAGACAGAGGCTGAGAGAGAGAGAGAGACAGAGGCTGAGAGAGAGAGACAGAGGCTGAGAGAGAGAGAGAGAGAGAGAGAGACAGAGGCCGAGAGAGAGAGAGAGACGGAGGCCGAGAGAGAGAGAGACCCGCGAGACCGAGAGAGAGAGACCCGCGAGACAGAGAGAGAGAGATAGACCGAGAGAGAGAGAGAGAGACCGAGAGAGAGACCGAGAGAGAGACCGAGAGAGAGACCGAGAGAGAGACCGAGAGAGAGACCGAGAGAGAGAGAGAGAGAGACCGAGACTGAGACTGAGAGAGACCGAGCCTGAGAGAGGCCGAGACTGAGAGAGACCGAGACATTGAAAGTCCGAGACTGAGTCTGAGAGGCTGAGACTGAGTCTGAGAATCTGAGTCTGAGAGGCTGAGACTGAGTCTGAGAGGCTGAGACTGAATCTGAGAGACTGAGTCTGAGAGGCTGAGACTGAGTCTGAGAGGCTGAGACTGAGTCTGAGAGGCTGAGACTGAGTCAGAGAGGCTGAGACTGAGTCTGAGAGGAGTCTGAGAGGCTGAGACTGAGTCTGAGAGGCTGAGACTGAGTCTGAGAGGCTGAGACTGAGTCTGAGAGGCTGAGACTGAGTCTGAGAGACTCAGACTGAGACTGAGTCTGAGAGACAGAGAGACCGAGAATGAGAGAGAGAGAGACTGAGAGACCGAGGATGAGAATGAGAGAGACTGAGAGACCGAGGATGAGAATGAGAGAGAGACTGAGAGACCGAGGATGAGAATGAGAGAGAGACTGAGAGACCGAGGATGAGAATGAGAGAGAGACTGAGAGACCGAGGATGAGAATGAGAGAGAGAGACCGAGGATGAGAATGAGAGAGAGAGACCGAGGATGAGAATGTGAGAGAGAGTCCGAGGATGAGAATGAGAGAGAGAGAGACCGAGGATGAGAGAGAGAGAGAGAGAGACCGAGGATGAGAGAGAGAGACCGAGGATGAGAATGAGAGAGAGAGAGACCGAGGATGAGAATGAGAGAGAGAGACCGAGGATGAGAATGAGAGAGAGAGACCGAGGATGAGAATGAGAGAGAGAGACCGAGGATGAGAATGAGAGAGAGAGAGACCGAGGATGAGAATGAGAGAGAGAGAGACCGAGGATGAGAATGAGAGAGAGAGAGACCGAGGATGAGAATGAGAGAGAGAGAGACCGAGGATGAGAATGAGAGAGAGAGAGACCGAGGATGAGAATGAGAGAGAGAGAGAGACCGAGGATGAGAATGAGAGAGAGAGAGAGACCGAGGATGAGAATGAGAGAGAGAGAGAGACCGAGGATGAGAATGAGAGAGAGAGAGACCGAGGATGAGAATGAGAGAGAGAGAGACCGAGGATGTGAGAGAGAGAGAGAGAGAGAGAGAAACTGAGGATGAGAAAGAGAGGGGGCAAATGGAGAGGGATGAGTGAGGGAGATGAAGAGAGCGAGAGAGTAAGGTATCGAGCGGGGTAGTTGGAGAGAACAGTGAGGGTGAAATGTTTGCAGGAAAGGCAAAACACTGAACACAAAGTGGGGTGATTTTGCCAAACGGGTGAAATCGCTATGATAGGAATGGTGCCGTAGGGAGCTAACTGGACAGAACCAGCTTTGTTTTGTTCCGGTTGAGGACAAACCTCGGGGTATATGCCTTCCTCCTTCTGTTCTTCCCTCAAACACAGAGTCCATTCTCTCTCTCTTTCTGTGTGTTGTTCAGTTGTTTTGTCTCGGGCCTCAGCCTTTGTTCATTGAGTCCAGTGTTATGTAAGACAGGGTGACATTGTTTCTGTTGCTGTTTTGTAACTCTGGACATGGTAGGAGAGGGTAATGAGGCTTGGTTGGCTCAGAATGGTGCACACAGAGACTGACAAATACTCAGAAATACACAGTCAGACAAACAAACCCATAAAAACATGAATACAGATGCCTGCCTGCCTGCCTGCCTGCCTGCCTGCCTGCCTGCCTGCCTGCCTGCCTGCCTGCCTGCCTGCCTGCCTGCCTGCCTGCCTGGTTTTGTGCTCTGTACTGGTACCCCGTGTATATAACCAAGTTATCGTTACTCATTGTGTATTTATTTATTCCTTGTCGTATTATTTTTCCTACTTAGTATTTCATTTGTTTCTGCTACTTCTCTTTTTTCTCTCTCTGCATTGTTGGGAAAGGCCCGTAAGTAAGCATTTCACTGTTAGTCTACACCTGTTGTTTACCAAGCATGTGACAAAAGCCATTTGGATTGATTTGATTGGTGTGTAATTGTGGCCTGTTCGTCATGGGAGTGTGTGTGAGGAGGAGAAGTGTAATTGCTCTGACTCACGGCTCGGCTCTGCAAAACCTCATCTAGAACAAACCCCCTCATCCCCGAGCTCTTTCTGTCTCTGCTTCCCTCTTTTTTGAGTTAAACACCTTTCAAGCTCCTGCTTTTTTTTTTGTCTTTCCCACTCTCTCCATCTTGCTTTTTGTCTCTTTTTTTTGTTGCTCTCCTTTTCATCCATCTCTCTCTTTTGGATGTCGGAATCCCTCATCCCCGCTGTTCCTTCTCTCTTTCAGTCCCTGAAATTATAATGGAACTGGGCCTCATTCTCCTCTTGTTGTAATTGTCTTTTCGTGACCTCGTTATTTATAATGGCAGCTTTGCTGTGTTTTGTCTCTCTGGTCTTTTGAATCTCTGATTCATAACGTGCTATAGAGCCGCGAGTACACTAATCTGTCTCTAGACTCTGCAGACAGCGTGATTAACATGGCTTCAGAATATGTTACATGGCAGACATCATTCGGTAGTTTCCCTGCGATAATACTAGGCAAGAGGCAGGAAGATTGACGTGTGTTGCCAGTTAGGGAGTGTTCGCTCTACCTCTGTGTCTAGTCAATCGCACATTTTGTAAGATGCTATAGAACTGTACAAAGGTGAATATTGGCCTACCACCCTTGGCTATCAATGCCATATCCAAGTCTTTGCTTCCACCTGCGTACAGAAAACCATCGTCTGCATTCAACAGTCCTCTCTTTGCTGTCATGAAAGCTGAAGACATTCTGTCCAGCTTGGTCGATGGCCTTTAATGAGCTGTTAATCACATTTCAGTCAATCAGATGTGCTGTGTATTATACAGCACTTGCTCTCAGGATCCATGATGCTGTCTTTTCTAGTTAACAAGGGTCACTTCCCAAATGGCACCCTATTCCCTACATAGTGCACCACATTTGACCAGAGCCCTATAGGCCCTGGTCAAAAGTAGTGTACTATATAGGGAATAGGGTGCCCATTTGGGATGCAACCGTTGCCTGCATTCCATTACCCCTCCCAATCCCACATAGTCTGCAATGTGGATTCAATTTACTTAGTGCCAGTATAAACTGGCACAGTATTTCCCTCCATGAGACCAGCAGCTTTTTTCCTTATGCTAATTTTTTCCATCTCCACTAAATACTTCACTGTTGTTGGTAATGACCCTAGCAGGCCACCATAGCGGGCGGTGTCTGTGAGTCATCAGCTGTAATAACCGCGGAAACACTCTACAGGGAAATGAGGAATTCTCTAGATGATGGTCATGACGACGTTGGCGGTGATAACGATGTTGACGGCAGTGATGCTTAACATTTACTGACACAAATGAGGTCACTGGTGTCAGTAAAACAACCTCACACTCAATGTCAACAAAACAAAGGAGATGATCGTGGACTTCAGGAAACAGCAGAGGGAGCAGCCCCCTATCTACATTGATGGGACAGTAGTGGAGAGGGTGGAGAGTTTTAAGTTCCTCGGCGTACACATCACGGACAAACTGAAATGGTCCACCCACACAGACAGCGTGGTGAAGAAGGCGCAGCAGCGCCTCTTCAACCTCAGGAGGCTGAGGTGCGATGATCTTTTTGGCCTTCCTGTGACATCGGGTGGTGTAGGTGTCCTGGAGAGCAGGTAGTTTGCCCCCGGTGATGCGTTGTGCAGACCTCACAAATTTCGGCTTGTCACCAAAAACACTCACAAACTTTTACAGATGCACAATCGAGAGCATCCTGTCAGGCTGTATCACCGCTTGGTACGGCAAATGCTCCGCTCACAACCTTAACGCTCTCCAGAGGGTAGTGAGGTCTGCACAACGCATCACTGGGGGCAAACTACCTGCCCTCCAGGACACCTACACCACCCGATGTCACAGGAAGGCCAAAAAGATCATCAAGGACAACAACCACCCGAGCCACTGCCTGTTCACCCCGCTATCATCCAGAAGGCGAGGTCAGTACAGGTGCATCAAAGTTGGGACCGAGAGACTGAAAAACTAACATTGAGTGGCTGCTGCCAACATACTGACTCAAATGGAGGGGGACTGCCATAGGAAGGGGTATGGAGGGGGACTGCCATAGAAAGAGGTATGGAGGGGGACTGCCATAGGAAGAGATATGGAGGGGGACTGCCGTGGGAAGGGGCATGGAGGGGGACTGCCATAGGAAGAGGTATGGAGGGGGACTGCCATAGGAAGAGGTATGGAGGGGGACTGCCATAGGAAGAGGTATGGAGGGGGACTGCCATAGGAAGGGGTATGGAGGGGGACTGCCATGGGAAGGGGTATGGAGGGGGACTGCCATAGGAAGGGGTATGGAGGGGGACTGCCATAGGAAGAGGTATGGAGGGGGACTGCCATAGGAAGAGGTATGGAGGGGGACTGCCATGGGAAGGGGCATGGAGGGGGACTGCCATAGGAAGAGGTATGGAGGGGGACTGCCATAGGAAGAGGTATGGAGGGGGGACTGCCATAGGAAGAGGTATGGAGGGGGACTGCCATGGGAAGGGGCATGGAGGGGGGACTGCCATAGGAAGAGGTATGGAGGGGGACTGCCATGGGAAGGGGCATGGAGGGGGGACTGCCATAGGAAGAGGTATGGAGGGGGACTGCCATGGGAAGGGGCATGGAGGGGGGACTGCCATGGGAAGGGGCATGGAAGGGGACTGCCATGGGAAGGGGCATGGAGGGGGGACTGCCATGGGAAGGGGCATGGAAGGGGACTGCCATGGGAAGGGACTTGTGGTGGGAAAGGACAAGGAGGGGAACTCATGGGAGGAGAGGGTATGGCTAGGGCTTCCTAGATTTATAGATAGTCCTCCTCCTCCTTCGGAAACTAACATGTAAGAATTGAGGGTTGGTGGAGGGTGGGAAGTTCAGCCTCAAAAGAGAGAATGCTTTGTGTAGTGAGACCCTCTATGTGGATTTAAAAACCCTCCAGAGTTGACCTGCAAGGCTGGGTCAACTCTCTGGGCAACCAAGAAACTTCCTGGGGGTGGTTTCCCAGACACAAACTAAGCCTAGTCCTGGACTGAAAAGCAAGCTCAGTGGACAATCTCTATTGAAAGGGCTTTTTAGTCACCAGACTATATGTTTATAGTAGTTTATAGTAGTTTGTTGCTGCAAAGACAAATGTGCATGTAAACTGAAACGCACGCTTTCTCACCTGCAGCACACACACTCAGTCAAATGCATGCACACACACACACACACACACACACACACACACACACACACACACACACACACAGCCCCTGACTCCTCAGCGGGGCTCCCCGCCAGAGAGAACAGAGCAGCTGTTCTGTTGTGGCTGGGCTGGTTCTCTCCTGCCAGAGACTTCCAACAGGCAGCAATGTCATTGGTATTCTGTGGCTTTCCCAGCTGCCTGGCTCACTACTGAGCACCACTTTCCCAGTCTCTCTCTCTCTCTCTCTCTCTCTTTTTGTGTCTGTGAGTGTATACACGCACAACCATCTCGGTTTCTCTCTCTCGCCCCTCTCACACACACTCACACCCTTTCCCTCCCTCCCTTTGACCCCCCCCACCCCTGTTAACTTGGTGACTGACTGACTAACATACCCGCCCCTCTTATGGTTTCAGGAAAACACCTTTGTGTCCAAAAGCTGAAGTGATCCCCTGTTATCCAGCCCAGTCGTTCTGACATTGGTGCCTCACTCCCTGAGCTCTTTACGTTTGACTTCACATTCTGCTGTCTATGTTTCCGTTCCATTGGGTTTAGGACCAATAGACAAAGATACATGCTGTATGGACAACTGCAGAATAGTCGGGAAAAGTCCTGCAAAGAAGAGAAGTTTTAGAAACATTTAGATATCATCATTTCTAACGTTGGTTGTAATATTTCTATATTTCTTCATTTTTACTTTTAGATTTGTGTGTATTGTCATCTATTGTTAGATACTACTGCAATGTTGGAGCTAGGAACACAAGCATTTTGTTACAGCCGCAATAACATCTGCTAAATATGTGTGTGCGAAATATGATTTGATTTGGTACAAACAAAGTACAATCCAATGTACTGAAAGAGAAGAAGGGTCTGAAAAGAGAAGTACAGTTCTATCCAACACAATTCTATCTGATTCACTACTTCTGTTACCTCCGTCTGTCAGTCAATGTGCTGCACCCACTCAGACAAGGTCCGCATTAATCACGTAACAAGTGCCTGTACTTCACAATCCAAGGCGCTTTTTATAAGGAGACTGTCCTCGAGACTCTGGTATCCAAGGTAACGGGAGCGTTGAGGCCTCTCCCCCTTTCATGTCCCAGTGTGTCAATGAGGACTCAGTCACTGACTGACACACACACACGCTTGTAGGAGATACTCTTGTACTTGTAGGAGATACTCTTGTACTTGTAGGAGATACTCTTGTACTTGTAGGAGATAGAATTGTCGGAGACGTGTGATGCGCAACCAATGTGTCAGTCCACAAAAATAAGGCTTTTTATGCACATACACTACCGGTCAAAAGTTTTAGAACACCTACTCATTCAAGGGTTTTAATTTATTTTTACTATTTTCTACATTGTCTAATAATAGTGAAGACATCAAATCTATGAAATAACACTTTTTTTAACCTTTATTTAACTAGGCAGGTCAGTTAAGAACAAATTCTTATTTTCAACTGCCTTGTTCAGGAACAGAACAGAACAGAACAGCTCTAACCACTAGGCTACCCTGCCGCCCCTAACATTGGTGCCTCACTACATGGAATCATGTAGTAACCAAAAAAGTGTTAAACAAATCAAAATATATGTTATGTTTGAGATTCTTCAAATAGCCACCCTTTGCCTTGATGACAGCTTTGCACACTCTTGGCATTCTCTCAACCAGCTTCATGAGGTGGTCACCTGGAATGCATTTCAATTAACAGGTGTGCCTTAATGTGTTTGAGCCAATCAGTTGTGTTGTGACAAGGTGGGGGGTATACAGAAGATAGTCCTATTTGGTAAAAGATCAAGCCCTTATTATGGCAAGAACAGCTCAAATAAGCAAATAGAAACGACAGTCCATCATTACTTTAAGACATGAAGGTCAGTCAAATGTCAAGAACTTTGAACGTTTCTTCAAGTGCAGTCGCAAAAACCATCAAGCGCTATGATGAAACTGGCTCTCATGGTCTAGTCCAAATAGTACATTTTTGTTTCCAACCGCCATGTCTTTGTGAGATGTGGGTGAACGGATGATCTCCACATGGGTATTTCCCACCGTAAATCATGGAGGAGGAGGTGTTATGGTGTGGGGTGCTTTGCTGGTGACACTGTCTGTGATTTATTTAGAATTCAAGGCACATTTAACCAGAATGGCTACCACAGCATTCTGCAGCGATGCGCCATCTAATCTGGTTTGGGCTTAGTGGGACTATCATTTGTTTTTCAACAGGACAATGACCCAACACACCTCCAGGCTGTGTAAGGGCTATTTTACCAAGATGGAGATTGATGGAGTGCTGCATCAGAAGACCTGGCCTCCACAATCCCCCGACCTCAACCAAATTGAGATGGTTTTGGATGAGTCAGACCGCAGAGTGAAGGAAAAGCACCCAACAAGTGCTCAGCATATGTGGGAACTCCTTCAAAACTGCTGGAAAAGCATTCCTGGTGAAGCTGGTTGAGAGAAGGCCAAGAGTGTGCAAAGCTGTCAAGGCAAAGGGTGTCTATTTGAAGAATCTCAAATATAAAATATAACACTTTTTTGGTTACTACATGATTCCATATGTGTTCAGTATTTTTCTACAATGTAGAAAATAGTCAAAAATAAAGAAAAACCCTTGAATGAGTAGGTGTTCTAAAACTTTTGACCTGTAGTGTATGCTACAATTCAATACTGAAGATTATACAAGAACAACTGTAATTCCGTCAAATAAGTCTACATCTAGACTGTTATGATAGAGTCAGATGCAAGCAGCGCAGACACAGACGTTCTGTTAGAGGGTCGAGGGTTCCTCCTACTGGCTGCTAATGGCAATGGCGTTTGTTTAAGAGAACAGAGGGTTTGTTCAAATTTGAGTTAACAATATTATTTTCTGGGCATGCATGACAATGGGTTATACACAAGCAGTTAAATAACTTCTTGGTGGAGTTGGTTGTACACACAAGCATGCTCACACACACACACACACACACACACACACACACACACACACACACACACACAGTCCACACACCACAGTCCAGCCCGGTAATATCATGCTGTTGTCTCCCTGCCCACGCTATCAAAACGTAAGGCCATTATTCAAAGGTCACTTGGATAGGCCACTAGCGCTTTGCCTACTCCTTTATTTGGAACCGTTTTAAATATTCGAAACCTAACCTTTGTATTGTGACAGTTAAAGTCGGGTCCTTTAAGAAATAGTGTGTAGTAACGTGTATGGTCTTTTGGTCACCTGTACATGTTAGTATTTTACCTTGGACCTATATGGAGATGTTGTGTATTGTATTTATACCAATGAAACTATAGTATAAACTTAAGCCTAATGAATATATCTGTACATTGTATGTTCATACAGTATGTGTGTGCTGGGGTGCAGTAATGAACTGGTATTTACAAAACTGGGCGGTACTCATGTATTCCCAAAGGTTTGTAGGTGTGTGTGAGTTCATTCCTAGAACATGCATTATACACTTTGGAAACAGATATCAAGACGCATCACTATCTTCGTATTCTACCTTCTGTCAGTGTTGCGTGACAAAGAATGATGCTATAATGACACAGCACATGCTTCAGAGGGGTTCCTTACCTAGCCAAGTGTAGGCTAGAATGACTAGGGCTTTCTCAAATGGCACCCTATTCTCTATATAGTGCACTTCTTTTGACTAGGGCCAATAGGGCTCTGGTCAAAAGTAGTTCACTGTATAGGGAATAGGGTGCAATTTGAGACTGCTGTTTTGAGAAGCAGCCTAGCTTTCTTCAACACATTATTCCCCCATTCCAGCCTAGTTCCATTAGCAGGTTAGGTCCGAGTTAGCCTGGTTGCTAATATGTTTGTCTGCTTGTTGTTATCCGTCGCCTCTGATATGCATTGTCCTGCCAGGGATGACATTTGGTGGCAGCATTGTGATGTAATAATGTCTGGTATGATATATTGTTTTATTTATGGTGTAGGCTGCTGTTGTGATGTAACTGTTTTAACCCTGTTTGGACCCCAGGAAGAATAGCTTCTGCTTTGAGTCCCAAATGGCACCCCTATTCCCTATATGGCTCTGGTCTAAAGTAGTGCACTATGTAAAGCATAGGGAGACGTTTGGGACGGAGCCCCTGTCTCTCCCAATGAAGTGTTCTAACCCTCCAGCCCTCTCTCACCTCTGATAGCATACTCCATCACCCGCTATCCAAACGACATTAACCCCCCCCCCCAAATCCCCCAGCACAGGTGCAAGCTGGAAGAACAGACAGAAGCAAGTTAAAAGCTTACATGCACATGGCTTATCGAATTGTCTCGTAACTTAATTCTCTCTCATATGACAATCCCAGAGGCAAAAATGTAGCCCCTTTGTTATGTATATAGAACTATCAATGGCTGATACCATATAGATTAATTGTCAATACGTTTTGTGTTGTGAGGGAAATATAATTACTTATAGTTTAACATGTATTTAGGTAATAGAACTACTATAGCTTAATATAATTACTATAGCTTACATTTTCTTTAATATTTATTAATTGGGACTCCCAGCATCCCCTGTTTGCTGAAATTCTGTCGCTTCCCTCAAAGCGAAGATACAGGCACTCTAAGTGTAGAACTAACAGGTCAAAACTCTCCTTCATGCCAGCTGCTATCAGCTTTCTCATAAAGCTGTAGTACTCTACTATTAGGTATGGACTGACACTATTCATGCCTGGTTTAGAGGTCTACTTTCTGTGTACATATTCCTGTATATATAGTTTTTGTGTGTATTTATTGTCATGTGTTCATTGTGTTTTTATTATGTGCTGCAAAATGATTTGCCCCTCTGGGATAATAAAGACTCTAGTCTATTACTCTACAATACCCTATCAACACAGAGTGCCAAAATGGCATCCATTATGCAGTTTTACTCTCGTAGCTTATCTGCTCTCGTTCCGGGTCAAAGGTCAATCTAGCATTATAATCAACAGCCCTTGTGTCAGGGCCAGCATTTGATTGACCGGACCACATGAGAAGCTGTCTCCTGGGCTTAAGGGCTTGCCTGGCTAGGCAGGCGTTCAGTGGGTCGGTCTCCAGGGCGATACCCTGCATAATGTAAGTGGTTGGCCGTGCTCCATGGCTCAGGGAGCCAGAGTGCTAATAGGGTGCTAATATTCGTGTCTGGGCGCTGTTTACTGAACATGGCTAAACACAGGACCACAGGGAGGGAGACAGTAGGCTGGTACTACTGAAATAGTAACAACAATACCCATACTGTATTTTTTATAAAAATGTCCCCTGATTGTTGAATTTCCATGCCCATCATTAAATCCATCATGGTGTTACAAGGCAACTTTATAAAGAACACACTAACTTTTCTCAAAGTAATCCACTGAAAAAGCAGTGATGTCACCTATACCACTGTACAATGTATTAGTTAAAAATCAACCTTTCCCCCTGTGTTGTTTCTCCATCAGTGGGCGAAGGTCGAAATCTGATCCCCATGGACCCCAACGGCTCATCTGACCCTTACGTCAAGCTCAAGCTCATCCCAGACCCCAAGAATGAGACCAAGAAGAAGACCAAGACCATCCGCGCCAACCTCAACCCCACCTGGAATGAGTCTTTCACATTGTGAGTTGAGGTGTACCCCTGGGCACAGTGTTAGGCCCCTTTCACGTTTGTGTATTATGGGTAATATAGTCATTATCATTAACCCTGTACATATGTCTGTGTGTTATTCCAGCAAGCTGAAGCCTACAGACAAGGACCGCAGGCTGTCTGTGGAGGTGTGGGACTGGGACCGGACCACCAGGAACGACTTCATGGGCTCCCTGTCCTTCGGCGTGTCAGAGCTGATCAAATCGCCTGTGTGTGGCTGGTAAGTACAACATTAGATACATTCCAATGCAGTGTTCCTCTATCTGGTAGGGAATATACAGTGCCCGCCATAATTATTGGGACAGTGAAGCATTATTTTTTATTCTGGCTCTTTACTTCAAAACTTTGGATTTGAAATCAAACAATGACTATGAGGTTAAAGTGCAGGCTGTCAACTTTAATTTGAGGGTATTTTCATCCATACCGGATGAACCGTTTAGAAATTACAGCGCTTTTTGGACCTCCATTTTAGGGGAGCAGAAGTATTGGGACAAATTCACATGTGTATTAAAGTAGTTCAAAAGTGTTGTATTTGGTCCCATATTCATAGCACGCAATGACTACATCAAGCTTGTTACTTGACAATTGTTTTTGATGCATTTGCTGTTTGTTTAGGTTGGTGTTTCAGATTATGTTGTGCCCAATAGAAATGAATGGTAAAAAAATGTATTGTGTACTTTTGCGGTCACTTTTATTATAAATAAGAATAGAATATGTTTCTTAACACTTCTACATTAATGTGGATGCTACCATGAATACAGGTATTCCTGAATGTATCAAGAATAATGATGACTGAGAAAGTGATAGATGCACAAATATCATACCCCAAAAAGATGCTAACCTCCCCTGTTATTGTGATTATGAGAGGTTAGCATGTCTTGGGGGTATGATATAGAATGCTAACCTCCCCAGTTATTGTAATTATGAGAGGTTAGCATGTCTTGGGGGTATGATATAGAATGCTAACCTCCCCTGTTATTGTGATTATGAGAGGTTAGCATGTCTTGGGGGTATGATCTAAAATGCTAACCTCCCCAGTTATTGTAATTATGAGAGGTTAGCATGTCTTGGGGGTATGATATAAAATGCTAACCTCCCCTGTTATTGTAACGGTGAGAGGTTAGCATGTCTTGGGGGTATGATATTTGTGTAACTTTCTCACTCATCAATATTGACGATTCATTCAGAATTTGTCCCAATACTTTTGCTCCCCTAAAATGGGGGCACTATGTACAAAAAGTGCTGTAATTTCTAAACGGTTCACTCGATATTGGTGACAATACCCTCAACTGAAAGCTGACAGTCTGCACTTTAACTTCATAATCATTGTTTTAATTTCAAATCAAAACTTTTGGAGTATAGAGCCAAAAGACGAAACACTGCTTCACTGTCCCAATAATTACAGAGGGCATTGCATTTGTGTCAAAAAAATTTGTGTTGTGTTTTATGTAGTCTACAGGAAGAGTAGCAGTCGTTAAGTTAATAGTGAAGAAGGGATCTTAATGAACATATACTTCATTTAATTTGTCCTGGTTTCCCGTTGGAAGCAGTAACAGCTGTAGTCTGATATGTTTTATTGGGATTTCTATTTGGAAAGAGCAGTGATAAATCAAGATAATAAGTGCCTTCTTCTCAACTTACCTGCATTTCATGCCATTGTTTGTCATCATCGCAGAGCCTCTTGGCGCTGTAATCCCTTATATATCAGTCTGGTACAAAGCGATCATTAATCACAACAGCGACAGTGAGCTTTATCTCCACATCTCAGTGACCTTTGAGGTGCCATCTAATGGCCGCGGGTCATAAATAGTGATGTGTTTCATGAGCACCGCCAACACAAGGATAGTTCTGGCCCAGCGGACTGGAGCCGAAGGGTCTAATGCTTTGTAACGAAATATGCATCTGCGCCAAGTCGGTATGAATCAGGAGGTAGAGCGAGATAGAGGAATGAAGTGATGCAGGGAGGGAGGAATGCGGAGACGTAAACTAGTGACCGCTCTATACCTAGCTTTTTGTCTCCGGGTAGAACATCTCTCCTTTTTTCCCCTTCAGTTTATTAGGATGTTGAGATGTTTTATGCTGGCTCTTAGAAACATTCTGTTACTTTTAACACTTATCTACTGGACTATAAATAGCAAGCTGGTTCTCTGTGCTTGGATTCACATCTATAATGTTGTTTTTGTAAACAATCAGAATTGAAATACAAATGATTTCTCTCTCTCTTGCTCTCGCTCTCTCTCTCTTGCTCTCGCTCTCTCTCTCTTGCTCTCGCTCTCTCTCTCAGGTACAAGATGTTGAACCAGGAGGAGGGAGAGTACTACAACGTGCCCATATCAGAGGAGGATGACGGAAACGAGGAGCTCAGACAGAAGTTTGAGGTGAGGCCTCAGAGACAGGACTGGGGAACATATTAACCCAATGTATTTTAGTTATTGTAGCCCGTCCTGCTTTCGTCGAACATTCTGGGATTTTATTACACATTTGCCTGTTAGTTTGTATGAATGACTTCCGTTTTATCCTAGTGTTTCATACAGTAACAAGTGTGTTTTTTTATGTTTATTATATCTACATGTGACCATGACTAAGTGAACTAATCATATTAAGTCCTTGAGCTTCTTCCAAAGCCACTCCACAACCACATTAAACTGGCATAATTGAATTTGGCCCTTCTCCATGACAAATATATTTTCATTTCAAAATGGCCACCATCCCCCTCCAGACCGTAAGCGTTGTGTGTTCCGGAGCATCTGGACATAAAAGGGTCATGGATTCTCTATGGAAACAGGGCTGTTAATTAAAACTCTGTTGCGCTTCTCGTCTGCCTTAGGCGCCCAATGAGAGGCTGCCTCGTTGTTAATTACTCTGGGTGGCTCACAGGTGGGGTGGTCTCTTCCTCCAAGACACTAGTTTATCCAGCTTTGTAGATACAGGCTTATAGAATATGGTAGGATTTGACCTTTGACCGCTGTTTTTAGAATCAGTGGTAACTCAGACTGGTGTCACTGTAAAGCTGTCAGTTCATCAGCACGAACATGGATTTGGGCTGGAAGGATTAGTCCGTCACTCCTGAGAATATCAGTTTTAGTTTTATATTTTAATTCTATTCCAAAAGCTCCATAATTGATTGCGTGATATGGATAGAAAGATATCTATCACTTGTGTTATGGGCAGTAGATCAGGGGTGTCACTCATTTTGCCCCTGGGGCCGCATTCAGTCTTTAACGAGGTCCCGAAAGCCACAGTGATTTAAAAATATATATATTTCCTTGCCGTAAAAATTTGCATAAAATAGTTCTCTATCGTTTTTGGAATTTTCAATGCTCCCTGACTGACTAGTGATTATTATCAAGCTGGACAGTCAAGAAACTGTTTGAATGAAGGTTCATTGACTATGCGCAGTGATTATAACCGAGCTGGACAGTCAAGAAACTGTTTGAATGAAGGTTCATTGACTATGCACAGTGATTATAACCTAGCTGGACAGTCAATAAACTGTTTGAATGTATGTTCATTATTATTTCTAAACAGTTAAAATTTGGGTTTAGTCATTTTAAAGTATATTGAGTATGTTTTTTAAAAAAAAGGTTTTTGCTCAAACCACCTCTGCATTAGATTTTCATTCTAGAACTGTTAGAGGGGTTAGAGTGGAGGGATGGAGGGTTTAGAGTGGAGGGATGGAGGGGGTAGAGTGGAGGGATGGAGGGGTTAGAGTGGAGGGATGGAGGGGGTAGAGTGGAGGGATGGAGGGTTTAGAGTGGAGGGATGGAGGGGTTAGAGTGGAGGGATGGAGGGTTTAGAGTGGAGGGATGGAGGGTTTAGAGTGGAGGGATGGAGGGTTTAGAGTGGAGGGATGGAGGGTTTAGAGTGGAGGGATGGAGGGTTTAGAGTGGAGGGATGGAGGGTTTAGAGTGGAGGGATGGAGGGGTTAGAGTGGAGGGATGGAGGGTTTAGAGTGGAGGGATGGAGGGTTTAGAGTGGAGGGATGGAGGGTTTAGAGTGGAGGGATGGAGGGTTTAGAGTGGAGGGATGGAGGGTTTAGAGTGGAGGGATGGAGGGGGTAGAGTGGAGGGATGGAGGGTTTAGAGTGGAGGGATGGAGGGTTTAGAGTGGAGGGATGGAGGGGTTAGAGTGGAGGGATGGAGGGTTTAGAGTGGAGGGATGGAGGGTTTAGAGTGGAGGGATTGAGGGTTTAGAGTGGAGGGATGGAGGGTTTAGAGTGGAGGGATGGAGGGTTTAGAGTGGAGGGATGGAGGGTTTAGAGTGGAGGGATGGAGGGGTTAGAGTGGAGGGATGGAGGGTTTAGAGTGGAGGGATGGAGGGGGTAGAGTGGAGGGGTGGAGGGTTTAGAGTGGAGGGATGGAGGGTTTAGAGTGGAGGGATGGAGGGGTTAGAGTGGAGGGGTGGAGGGGGTAGAGTGGAGGGGGTAGAGTGGAGGGATGGAGGGGGTAGAGTGGAGGGATGGAGGGGGTAGAGTGGAGGGGTTAGAGTGGAGGGATGGAGGGGTTAGTGTGGAGGGATGGGGTGGTTAGAGTAGAGGGATGGAGGGGGTAGAGTGGAGGGATGGAGGGGTTAGAGTGGAGGGATGGAGGGGTTAGAGTGGAGCGGTTAGAGTGGAGGGATGGAGGGGTTAGTGTGGAGCGGTTAGAGTGGAGGGATGGAGGGGTTAGAGTGGAGGGATGGAGGGGTTAGAGTGGAGGGATGGAGGGGTTAGAGTGGCGGGATGGAGGGGGTAGAGTGGAGGGGTTAGAGTGGAGGGATGGAGGGGTTAGTGTGGAGCGGTTAGAGTGGAGGGGATGGAGGGGTTAGAGTGGAGGGATGGAGGGGTTAGAGTGGAGGGATGGAGGGGTTAGAGTGGAGGGATGGAGGGGTTAGTGTAGAGGGGTTAGAGTGGAGGGATGGAGGGGTTAGTGTAGAGGGGTTAGAGTGGAGGGATGGAGGGGTTAGAGTGGAGGGATGGAGGGGTTAGAGTGGAGGGATGGAGGGGTTAGAGTGGAGGGATGGAGGGGTTAGAGTGGCGGGATGGAGGGGGTAGAGTGGAGTGGTTAGAGTGGAGGGATGGAGGGGTTAGTGTGGAGCGGTTAGAGTGGAGGGATGGAGGGGTTAGAGTGGAGGGATGGAGGGGTTAGAGTGGAGGGATGGAGGGGTTAGAGTGGCGGGATGGAGGGGGTAGAGTGGAGGGGTTAGAGTGGAGGGATGGAGGGGTTAGTGTGGAGCGGTTAGAGTGGAGGGATGGAGGGGTTAGAGTGGAGGGATGGAGGGGTTAGAGTGGAGGGATGGAGGGGTTAGAGTGGAGGGATGGAGGGGTTAGTGTAGAGGGGTTAGAGTGGAGGGATGGAGGGGTTAGTGTAGAGGGGTTAGAGTGGAGGGATGGAGGGGTTAGAGTGGAGGGATGGAGGGGTTAGAGTGGAGGGATGGAGGGGTTAGAGTGGAGGGATGGAGGGGTTAGAGTGGCGGGATGGAGGGGGTAGAGTGGAGTGGTTAGAGTGGAGGGATGGAGGGGTTAGTGTGGAGCGGTTAGAGTGGAGGGATGGAGGGGTTAGAGTGGAGGGATGGAGGGGTTAGAGTGGAGGGATGGAGGGGGTAGAGTGGAAGGATGGAGGGGGTAGAGTGGAGTGGTTAGAGTGGAGGAATGGAGGGGTTAGTGTGGAGCGGTTAGAGTGGAGGGATGGAGGGGTTAGAGTGGAGGGATGGAGGGGTTAGAGTGGAGGGATGGAGGGGGTAGAGTGGAGGGATGGAGGGGGTAGAGTGGAGGGATGGAGGGGTTAGAGTGGAGGGATGGAGGGGGTAGAGTGGAGGGATGGAGGGGTTAGAGTGGAGGGATGGGGTTAGAGTGGAGGGATGGAGGGGGTAGAGTGGAGGGATGGAGGGGGTAGAGTGGAGGGATGGAGGGGATAGAGTGGAGGGGTTAGAGTGGAGGGATGGAGGGGGTTAGAGTGGAGGGAGTCATAGCAACGGCACCCTGCTGGTTTGCAGTCGTCATAGCAACTATCAGCTACCCTCCTCCCTCACACTAACACACACACGCATACATAGATAGGTAGATGCACTCACACACATCCAAACACACACCAATGCCCCCCATTGACCCGTGTGTTGACTCAGTGTGGTTCGGAGGCAGGGTGCCCCTACAATGTGTCAGAACACACACAAAACTAACCCCCTTTAGGCAGACCCCACCCCCTTTCCCCTAATACACAACCACTCCCCCAGGCAGACCCCACCCCCTTTCCCCTAATACACAACCACTCCCCCAGGCAGACCCCACCCCCTTTCCCCTAATACACAACCACTCCCCCAGGCAGACCCCACCCCCTTTCCCCTAATACACAAACACTCCCCCAGGCAGACCCCACCCCCTTTCCCCTAATACACAAACACTCCCCCAGGCAGACCCCACCCCCTTTCCCCTAATACACAAACACTCCCCCAGGCAGACCCCACCCCCTTTCCCCTAATACACAAACACTCCCCCAGGCAGACCCCACCCCCTTTCCCCTAATACACAAACACTCCCCCAGGCAGACAACACATCTCACTCTACTCCTGTACTCAGTGATAAGGGACCTGTCAGGTTCTCTCTCTCGCTATCTCTGTCTCTCTCGCTATCTCTCTCACACAAACACACACTCTCTCTCTCTCCATCTCTCTCGCTATCTCTCTCTGACTCCCACCTGTTATACACGTCCCACGTCATCCACAGCACAACAGACAGAGCAGGATGTCATCTCCTATTGATAACACAGACAACTGTCCTCTACCCTCACAATACAGACAGCTAGTCATTATTCTAGTTGGAGATTGTTTGAAACCCTGTGGAGAGTTGTTGCACATACAGTATAATAGGACTTTATAGACCGTTTTTGAGATGGGAGTCATTCATTCATTCAACAATAACTGTCCAGACTTTCACAATACAATACCCACTGGGCACAGACATCAGTTCAATGTCTATTTTTTTATTTACATTTGGTTGAGTTGTCAGCTACCGTGAATTAAACGTGAAATCAACTAAAATTGTCACCCTGTTATTGGATTTTCGTTAAATTGGGTGGAAAAAAATATACGAAATTCCCTTATGTTGATTACTTTTTGTACATATGACACACACACACACACACACACACACACACACACACACACACACACACACACAAGCTTCTAACTTGTGTCAAAAACAAGCAATGTCTGTTGTGAACACGTTGAGCAAGGGAGAAGGGAAGACTTGTGCTCGTCCAGGGAAACAAATGTCTCAATACCTGTTTGTGTGTCCTTAATTTACACAGCCATTTTGATGTCTTATAGAGAGCCAATACAGTGTTAAGGTCCCAAATGGCACCCTATTCCCTACATAGTGCACTACTTTTAACCAGAGCCCATTGAACAGAGCCCTATTGGCCCTGGTCAAAAGTAGTGCACTAGATAGGGAATAGGATGCCATTTTCTGGATGCTAACTGAATTGCAGCACATCTCTTATTCAAGTACTCTTTGGTTTGTGTTTTTTTCCCCTAATTTATTTCAAACGAACAACCCTTTGGTATTCCGATGTGCTGTGTGTGCTTGGATTGCCATGGGTTACCAGGCTAGACATATGAAGCAATGTGAGCTAGAGAGTGTGAGGGCTCAAAAAGTTCCTGTCTATAGCACTTAATTGTAATCCTGTCTAGTTGCTCTATTTCTGTGGCCCACTGACAAGATATCTTAAGGTTGGTATGTCTGGCATTAGGCAATATTTCTTCCATGTCTTTCACAAATTTAGGTGAATTGTAAAAGATCATTCTTGCTTTGGCTAGTATGTATGAAAGGTCAGGAGTTAATGGGCTGAGGTCACTTCCTGTTGTTATTTACAGTAAGTACTGTGTCTGTCTGACTGAGACAAGTTTGGTCCAAGAAAATAGCTCTCCCTCTTTCTCTTTCTGTCTGTCTCTTCCTCCCTCTTCCTGTTTCTCCCCATCTCTCTTCCCCTGTCTCCCTCCCCCCTCTCACTCTCTGCCTGCTCTTCTCTCTCTCTTCCTTTTTCTCCCTCTCCCTCACCGTAACTCTCTCCTCTCATCTGTGCTCTGTGAGACCTCTAGATGCCCACCCTTTGTCTTGTCAAATCTAATGCCTGAGTTTCTCTCCTCCCTTTTCCCCGTCTCTCTCCCTCTCTTCCAGGATTGCCAAATTAACTATCACTTCCTAAAGGTATCTCTCCTCTCCTCTGCTCCTCTCCTCGCTCTCCTCCTCCCTTCCGCTGTCTCCTTTCCTCACCTCTGTTCCTCTTTTTGTCTTCCTCTTTTTATCTACCTCCTTTGTGTCCAATCACAAGCTTTCTCACTCTCTTCCGCTCTGATCATTTGTACGTGGTTTAAGGCTACTGCAAATAGATCCAGTTTACTAACAATTTGTTCTCAGTTTGGGGTTGGAATTAGCGCACGAACAAGAGCCATCAGATAGCAGGAATTGCTCTCATAAATCATTGACTGGAGCTGTAAATAGCCTTGTATTTAGTTGAGAAAACCAAGTGTAAAGCTGTCAAGCTGGAAGGGAAATGTGACTGAAAATGGTCCTGCAATAAAAGTGAATATTGCTTTTCTTTATATAAATATTATTCACTACAAAGATAGTGTTTATGGAACTATATACGTACAAGTAGGCTACTTCCACAATAAAATAGGATAGTATACAAAATGCAAGATGCTGAAAATACAAGTGTCCTACAGGGCTACTTCCTCATTTTATCATCCAATAGGAAAACAGGCAATAACCTCTGTAGACCCCAAGGACAGAAGTGTATGACAATAGATACGTTTCAGTGCCTGTTCATTACAGGGACATTGCAGCCAACCCACCTCCCACATGCACGACACACTCTGTTATTCTTCTTCTCTCTCCCTCCCCCTCTTATCTTTTTTTCTCTGGTCTACCAGTCCACCTCTTCTTTATTATTCATTTTTTGGTGATTTAGCAGACACTCTTATCCAGAGATACTTACAGTAGTGAGTTTATACATTTTCTGTACTGGTCCCCCGTGGGAATCGAACCCACAACCCTGGCGTTGCAAACGCCATGCTCTATCAACTGAGCCACACGGGACCTCTCCCCCTCCTCCTATTCCTTCCTCAACTGTGTAGGGGGTATCCATGGATACTGTAGTCAAAAAAGGGGGGGGGGGGATATGGAGGGGGGGGGACTCCTCATTGGGTTATAACTGGTTGGAAGGAGATTGTTAGTAAATGTTTCCCGTCCATGTCTGTCTGGCTACATTGTAACGTCTGTCGTTCAGTCTGTCTGTGTATGGTGTCTGGTTGTCGCTCTGTCTGTCTGTGTCTGTCATCAAACGTTTTCTCATTTTTAATTTGTCTTTCATCACTATCTGGTCATATTTTCATCTTCCTCGTTTGTGGCCTATAGGTTATTTTTGGATGCTTGGTCTGTACAGGGGTGGAAGTTAAGCCGTGTTCCTATAGCAATGAGAGGGAAAAACAAAGATGGACAGCACAGTTAGTTAGGCCCGTCTCCATTTGTTCAGTGTTGATTTTATAGGGCCATAACGTGGCTTTTACTATATCTTTATAAACACAAGCATTTCGTTGAACCCGCTAATACATCTGCTAAACTGTGTACGCAACCAATAAACTTGGATTTGATGAGTTGAATTCTATCACGTTGTTCATCGCTTATCCACAAGAGGGCAGTATCAAGCCAGGTTTTAAAATGCATTGCATGTGGGTGCAGTGAATCGAATACAGCACAATTTACAGTGTATTCAGACCCCTTCCCTTTTTCCACATTTTATTACGTTACAGCCTTATTTTCCTCATCAATCTGCATACAGTACCCCATAATGACAAAGCGAAAACAGTTTTTTTTTTACATTTTAGCAAAATTATTACAAATAAAACACAGAAATACTTTATTTACATAAGTATTCAGACCCTCTGCTATGAGACTCGAAATTGAGCTCTGGTGCATCCTGTTTCCTTTGATAATCCTTGAGATGTTTCTGCAAGTTGTTTGGAGTCCCCCTGTGGTAAGTTTAATTGATTGGACATGATTTGGAAAGGCACACACCTGTCTATATAAGGTCCCACAGTTGACACTGCATGTCAGAGCAAAAACAAAGCCACGAGGTCGAAGGAATTGTTCGTAGAGCTCCGAGACAAGATTGTGTCAAGGCACAGATCTGGGGAAAGGTACCAAAATATTTCTGCAGCATTGAAGGTCCCTGAGAACACTGCCCTCCATTATTCTTAAATGGAAGAAGTTTGGAACCACCAAGATTCTTCCTAGAGCTGTCCGCCCTGCCAAACTGAGCAATTGGGGGAGAAGGGCCTTGGTCAGGGAGGTGAGCAAGAACCCGAGATCCTCTGTGGAGATGGTTGGCCTTCTGGAAGGTTATCCCATCTCTGCAGCACTCCACCAATCAGGCTTTAATGGTAGAGTGGCCAGGCGGAAGCCACTCCTCAGTAAAAGGCACATGACAGCCCACAAGGAGTTTGCCAAATGGCACCTAAATTATGGTCTGATGAAACCAAGATTGAACTCTTTGGCAAAGTACTGGGTAAAGGGTCTGAAACATTTGCAAAAATGTCTAAAAACCTGTTTTTGCTTTATCATTATGGGGTATTTTAGAATAAGGCTGTACCGTAACAAAATGTGGAAAAGGTCAAGGGGTCTGAATACTTTTTGAATGCACTCTGTATCATTACATAGAGTTATCATGAAAAGCATCATTTATGACTTACTGGTTTATGGTTTTAGACCCTCAATTTCATAGTGTCAGTTTGTGGTCTTTTGCTTAGGAATTTGACTTGTCATACCTGACCCCTTGTAAAGGAAATGGCACTTTAGACAAACTCTATCAGCTCAAAATTATTCTGAATGCATTTGTTTTGTCTTTTGTTAGTGAGAAAGAAACGTAATAAGAAAGCTATAGTTGGACTTTTCCCTCAAGTTGTCTCCACCAGTTACCACTAGATGCCACCATAGCACTTCATTGTAAAACCAGTATGAGCAACTGTGGTCCTGAAATAAAATGTCTGTGTTGTCATAGTGTTATGAGTGACTCTGCTCCTGAGATAAAATGTGTCTTTGTTGTCATAGTGTTATGAGAGACTGTGCTCCTGAGATAAAATGTGTCTGTGTTATGAGTGACTGTGCTCCTGAGATAAAATATCTGTGTTGTCAATGCATTAGTGTTATGAGCGACTGTGCTCCTGAGATACAATGTGTCTGTGTTGTCATAGTGTTATGAGCGACTGTGCTCCTGAGATAAAATATCTGTGTTGTCAATGCGTTGGTGTTATGAGTGACTGTGCTCCTGACATAAAGCATGTCTGTATGGTAGTGCTTCTGAAAGTATGGCTGTGTCTCAGCTGTCAGCCGTTCTCCGTTCACCTCTCCCCTGCTGTGGTTCCAGGGCCAGGCCAAGGACAAAGCCAGCCAAGTTCAGGTGCGTCCGAGAGGAAGTAAGGCCGCTTTTGCGAGTCTCTTCTCCTCGTTGGCTTCGCTTGTAGGTGTGCTGTGGTCTGCATAGCCCAATAGTGTGCTGCCTATACCTTACTAGTTATTTCTAGGCCCCGCCCACTAAACAACCCCTAGCCACTGCAGCATAGACACCTATCTGAATAGGCCAGGAGTAAAGTCTTCACCTAGCCTATCAGGGCAGGGTGGAGCTAGAACCTTTTGCATATGCCTATCAAATCCTGTCAGATCTACATGAAGTGAAGATTGGTGAGGGGCTAGGAATTATCTGGACTTGTATGCAGACGCCATTAACCAAACTAAAGCCGCCTGACCGGTTTATTGCACCTCGACTAGCCACGAACACCAAGGGGAAACAGCAGTAGATTGACACAGAGAACCTCACACACGTGACGTGTCAATTTATTGGACGGATTCCAATGGGATCAAATGTCTTTGGTTCAGTTTATTTGGATTGTCGTATATTCTACACAAATGGGCTGCTTTATTGTTGTGTGTAGTTTGTAATGTGCGTGGCTGCCAGCCTGTCCAGTGTACTAGACAGACAGGATGAGCTGTGGTGTGGACCGGGTTTAAGCATGAGTGTGCCGGCTGCTCGATTAGGCCCAGGCTCGTGTGTGTGTGTGTGTGTGTGTGTGTGTGTGTGTGTGTGTGTGTGTGTGTGTGTGTGTGTGTGTGTGTGTCTGTGTGTGTCTGTGTGTGTGTGTGTGTGTGTGTGTGTGGTGCAAAAGAGCGATTTGACACCCTGTGAGTAAGGGTGAAGAATGAGGATGACACCCAGGCCGTTGTGACACTGTCATGTTCCCACTTCCTGGAAAACAGATGGAATGTGCCTCCAGAGAAAAATGGAGGTCGCAAGAGTGTGTGAAAATGGGTGTGTGTAGTGCATGTGCGTGTCCGAGGCCAGGAGAGTTTACCGCCTTGCTCTGATTCTAAACCAAGCATGACTTGACGAGCTTTGAAGCTTTTTAAGAGCATGTGGTGGACATACTGATTGAATGGCGCATTGACCAATGACAATGCATTATCACTGAGGGGGTTTGACAGTAATTCATTCAAATGTCTTTAAATGAATTTCAACATTTTGACCTAAGGGTTTCTTGTAACTCCACAAAAATGAGAGTTATTTTACCATAATAGGTTAGCATAATGACAAAGTCAGGAGTATTCAAAGTCAGGAGTATGTGTACTGTAATTCCATATTTACTTTTTTTATACCTTCTGTCTATGTGTTCCATCTCCTCCAAAATGAATATATATTTTTTAAATAAATGATATATTGTGTTACATAAGGCTGCACAGCAGTGTGTGTGTGTGTGTGTGTGTGTGTCTCACGCCGTTCCCCTCTCCTCACCACACATAGAAAGCCAAGCTGGGCCCTGGTACTAAGAAGGTGATCGCTCCATCAGATGACAGCAGGTCTAATCTGCCCTATAACAACCTGGACTCTGTCAAACTTACCGACTTCAACTTCCTGGCCGTGCTGGGGAAAGGCAGCTTCGGCAAGGTGAGCCAGGATTTGACTTGTATTATTAAGGAGGATGAAGTGGTAGTTTCCCCGGACACAGATTAAGCCTGGTCCTGGACAGAAAAACCTCTTTCAATGACGATTCTTCATTGATCTTGCTTTTTAGTGTTGATCTTGCTTGTTCTGTGTTTGGGAAACCGCACCACAATGATTTGTCACAAGTTATTCTTATTGGCCTCTAAAATCAGCTACCCAACTTGTCATGTTCAATGTCCTGTGTACCGCGGGATGTTATCTATCGGATAAATCTGACATTGAGTAAGATCCGAGTGTATGTTGGTGTACGTGAGCAAAATCAAGGACTTGGCCACATCATCCATAATTTACACAAAACAGAGTCGTATAATGAATGAGTACAATGCAACGTTTCGGTTTAAACTGTCCGTATCTAGCACAACGTGAAGAAATGAGTACATCCACGCGTCAGTTGAGTAGTAAGCATACAGTAACAACAAAACAGTTGAGTTAACAACATTACTATCCGCATTAAGCCACCCTGTTTAGAAGCCTTCGGTCTAACCTTTGACCTCTCGTGTTCCTGTGTACTAGGTGATTCTGGCAGAGATGAAGCCCACAGAGGATCTGTACGCCATCAAGATCCTGAAGAAGGACGTGGTCATCCAGGATGATGATGTGGAGTGTACCATGATAGAGAAGAGAGTTCTGGCCCAGCAGGACAAACCACCCTTCCTCACCTCACTCCACTCCTGCTTCCAGACCGTGGTATGGAGACGACGGACACACGCATGCACAAGGGGATAAACACACACACATACACACACGAGGGCATATGGGCACACCCGCATGCACAAACACACAATTACTTTATTTTTGCTGTCCATTGGTGTTGATGATGACGTTGCTCCCAATTCTCATAAGTGTGGTTATGATGTGATGGGGTAGGGTTTGTGCCATTGCATGTGTCTGTGCAGGCCACACACACTGACATTTGCAAACCCACACACACACACACACACACACACACTATATACATATTATTTTTCTCTTACTCGTCAAGCTCCTCTATGACACGCACATATACACCACACACGTATATACCCACACACACACACACACATATACACCACACACGTATATACCCACACGCACATATACACCACACACGTATATACCCACACACACATATACACCACACACGTATATACCCACACACACATATACACCACACACGTATATACCCACACGCACATATACACCACACACGTATATACCCACACACACATATACACCACACACGTATATACCCACACACACATATACACCACACACGTATATACCCACACACACATATACACCACACACATATACACCACACACACATATACACCACACACGTATATACCCACACGCACATATACACCACACACGTATATACCCACACGCACATATACACCACACACGTATATACCCACACGCACATATACACCACACACGTATATACCCACACGCACATATACACCACACACGTATATACCCACACGCACATATACACCACACACGTATATACCCACACGCACATATACACCACACACGTATATACCCACACGCACATATACACCACACACGTATATACCCACACGCACATAGACACCACACACGTATATACCCACACGCACATATACACCACACACGTATATACCCACACGCACATATACACCACACACGTATATACCCACACGCACATATACACCACACACGTATATACCCACACACACATATACACCACACACGTATATACCCACACGCACATATACACCACACACGTATATACCCACACACACATATACACCACACACGTATATACCCACACACACATATACACCACACACGTATATACCCACACACACATATACACCACACACGTATATACCCACACACACATATACACCACACACGTATATACCCACACACACATATACACCACACACGTATATACCCACACACACATATACACCACACACGTATATACCCACACACACATATACACCACACACGTGTATATACCCACTCACACACACACATATACACCACACACGTATATACCCACACACACACACACACACACATATACACCACACACGTGTATATACCCACACACACACACATATACACCACACACGTATATACACACACACATATACACCACACACGTATATACACACACACATATACACCACCCACGTATATACCCACACACACACACGCATATGCACCACACACACAAAGTTCAAAGAAGTTTTTGTTTGTTTTAATCTGTCAGCTTTCTCAGCACTTCTCTCATTCCTCCTTAATCTTTAATCCCTCAATCTCTCTCGCGCAGAGACGACAAAGGGCAGGCGCCATCTGCACCGTACGGTGGCCAACACACACACATACACACACACACATACACACACACACACACACACACACATCCCCAAAGTGGAAATCTAAAATTCGATGCATTTTAAGTGAGGAGAAGTCCAAATCCTCTTCACAATAGGATGCCACTAACACTTTGAGGATAATTGTTTAAGGAAACCATTTGCCTTGTCTGACAGGTTATGTCAAGCTTATGTTGAGCAAAGTGCATAAAATACCGTAAACCTTATTATAATCTCGCAGCGTGATTTAATTTCAAACTGTTCTTCAACAATGTGTGTTATGAGGAGGCGATAATTTAACTAGGGTTTAGTAAGCTGAGGAATACATAAATAGTCGCCTCTTCAGAACGCACAATGTTGAAGAAAAGTTTCAAATTAAAACACACTTCCAGATAATATTTAAGCAATAAGGCCCAAGGAGGTGTGGTATATGGCCAATATACCACGGCTAAGGGCTGTTCTAAAGCACGACGCAATGCAGAGTGCCTGGATACATGTAATAGTGCCAGACATGCACACAAACATATACAGTTGGCATTGCTATTATGATTTTAGTTGTCCTTGATGTCCTTTGTTTTTTTGTTGTTTTTTTGCATTGTTGTTTGCTGTTTTCTACTGTCTTTTTCTTTTTTCTCTTTAGTTCATTTATGCGGGTTTTTGGGGGTGGGGAATGGAATTAATTGTATTTTTTTTATTAGTTATTTATTTATGGGGGGGACTGTGGGAGGGGTCTCGAATTGTTGAGGGACAGCTGTTGGGGAACTGTGGGGGAGATCTTGGAGGGTTCGGGTTCATGCTTTTTTGGTCTGGAGGAGATCTGTCAACGTGCCCTTGAGCAGGGCATTGACCCTGGATGTGTGTGTCACTCTGAATGGGAGTCTGGTGGATGACTGGTATGGTGTAGTTGTTGAGCGGCTTTACTGCAAGTATATCGTATGTTTTGGATATTCAATAAAAAAGTTTTAAAAAAATGAAAAGTGCCTGGATACAGCACTTAGCCATGCTATATTGGCCATATACCACAAACCCCCAAGGTGCCTTATTGCTATTATAAACTGGTTACCAACGTAATTAGACCAGTAAATGGTCATATTTTGTCATACCTGTGGTACACAGTCTGATATATCACGTCTTTTAGCCAATCAGTATTCAGGGATCTCGAACCACCCGGTTTATAGTGAGGTGTATGTTAAGTTTTGCACTTTGAAAATGTCGCCCTGTGACTAGCGCAGGACAGACAGCTAAGAGGCTGCCTGAGGGATTTACTTCAGTTTCACTAGGCATAATGGAGTCCTACATGGGAAATATTTCTGAAGTGTATTCATTTTCCTCTCATGTTGTTGTACTGCTTTCTATAGTACTTAACACTCCTACCGTATCCCCTATATGTGACTCAGTACTACACAACAGCCTCGCCACTGGGTCC